>NW_024870762.1:4815000-4907500 GCF_019054845.1 Dipodomys spectabilis | reverse complement strand
TAACCATTCACTCTTCTTGAAACTCATTTTTTAAATAATGATTGGAGCATTTCATTATACAAGTTTCTCCTGTGTCTTCCTATTCCTGTTAATTTTCTGTTTTAACCTATTATATACTCAAAGCCCAGTGTTCAGACTTCTAGTGTGGCTGCCCTGTACCCTTCCTTCTTGGGGAAGCCATTTTATTTACTCTAGGGCTTCAACTGCTATTTCTAGTTCTCTCAGTGTTTGTCCACCTCCTCCTTCACCACCCCCTCTTCCTCTTCTTTTTCCTCTTCTGCCTTCTCCCCCGCCTTTTTTCTCTTTTCCTTCCTCCCCTTCCTTTTCTTCTTTTTGGTGCCTGCTGTGGGGCTTTAACTCAGGACCTGGGCACTATCCCTAAGCTTTTTAGCTCAAGGCTAGCACTGTACCACTTGAACTGTGGCTCCACTTCTGGCTTTTTGGTGATTCATTGGAGATGAGAGTCTCATAGACTTTCCTGCCGGGTGTGACTTCCAACCGCAATTCTCAGATCTCAGCCTCCTGAGTAGCTAGGATTACAGGTGTGAGCCATTGACACCCAGCTGATGTTTATCTTCTTACATTCAATAGTCTATTCTCTCTTTGTCCCACAAACTAGAACCTAGTTTGGCACTGTTTTTTTTTTTCTCATCTAGTTTCAAAAGCTATGGAGTGTCTTTTAGCCAGAACTACTATCACCAAAATGATGAGCACAAGAGGCACCCAATGTCTGTTTTCTAGATCTTTTAGAAAGCATGGAGCCGGGCGCTGGTGGCTCACACCTATAATCCTAACTACTCAGGAGACTGAGATCTGAGTATCACTGTTCAAAGCCAGCCGAGGCAGGAAATTCCGTGAGACTCTTATCTCCATTAAACCACTAGAAAACTGGAAGTGGCACTGTGGCTCAAGTGGTATAGAGTGCTAGCCTTGAGCTGAAGAGCTTAGGGACAGCACCCAGGCCCAAGTTCAAGTCCTACGACCAACAACAACAAAAAAAAAGAAGCATGGAACTGTTCCTCCGGGCACATATACCAATCTGTATGACCTGTGATATTGTAGGCATCAAAGGGATTAGGAACTGTTTGTGATACTTAATCTTGTCAATTTGATTGATTGGATTGGGAACTGCCCAGATTAATAAAACAGAGTTCTTGGGTGTCTGTTGTGCCATTTCCAGAGGTGATTGAATCATGAGGGCTCTGACCTAAACAGGAGATTGATCCCAATGGATTCTTGATAGGATAGTATTATCGGGAAATGAAAGGTAAGGTGTGGGGCCCAGTTGGAGGGAAGAGGTCACTGGGGGCATGTCCTTAGCCATTCCTGTATTCCTGATCTCTGCTTTCTGTCTGCCATGACACTGAACTACACCTCACCCATCATAATGGATTGGCACCTCTGATGTCATGATCTGAAATATATAATCCTTCCCGTTAAGTTGTACTCAAGTAAAAATGCTCTACAAACATGACCATGGTAAAAGGAGTCTATAACATTTCCCATCATGTTCTTGGCATTGTTATACACAAGCAAGTGAAGGGCAAGCTTCATGCCAAGAGCATCAGTGTGCACATTGAATACAGTAAGCAGTCTCATGGGTAAGGCTGCTCTCAAGTGTGTGAAAGAAAATGATCAGGAAAAGAAGCCAAAGAGAACACCTTGTGAGATTCAAGAGGGAAGCAGCCTGAGCTGGCTAGAGTGTACTTCCTACAACTTCATGGCATAATGGAGTGTATAAAAACAACAAACTTCTGAACTATAAAGTGCTTTCCATAATTGAGTAGAAATGTGGTATCCTTTTCCCCCCAAGCAAATACTGAAGGAAAAAATTAATCATGTTCTAGCTTATCACGACATGTCTTTCCTATTCAAAGTATTTTTTCTTGCTGGTAAATGAAGAGGCTTGTTATGAAAAAAAAATACACTGATGATTTAAAAATGTTAGGGAGTTATCAATTGTTTTGTTTTCCTTACTCCTACTGGTCACCACGAAATAGTGATTTCTTCTTGTTTCTTCTCTGCCACCCAAAGCTACACTTCTTACTTCGATTTACTATTTCTGGTGTTTCTTTTCTTTTTTTTTTTTTGGGTCCGGTCGTGGGGCCTGAACTCTGGGCCTGGGCGCTGCCCCTCAGCTCTTCAGCTCAAGGCTAGCGCTCTAGTAGCCATAGCGCTACTTCCAGCTTTTGTCTTTTTGCTTATGTGGTGCTGGGGAATCGAACCCAGGGGCTCAGGCATGCAAGGCAAGTGCTTTACCACTGAGCCACCTTCCCAGCCCCTGGTGTTTCTTTTCTTCCATCTATTTTGCACAATCCCAAGATTAATTTTTTTTGTAATGCAAATTTACTCACTGTCCTTCTTAATCATGTCAGAAGTCTTTCATCTTCCTGAAGAGCAAAATAAGAAATTCAGTTTTCTTAAATTAAGGCTATCACTCTACCACTTGAGGCTCAGCTCCATTTCTGAATTTTTGGTGGTTAATTGGAAATAAGTGTCTCATGGACTTTCCTGTCTGGACTGGTTCCAAACTGTAATGATCAAGTCTCAGCCTCCTGAGTATTTAGGATTACAGGTGTGAGCCACCAGTGCCTGGGTTAGCTAAAGCATGGGACCTGAACTCCGGGACTGGGCGCTGTCCCTCAGCTCTTGAGCTCAAGGCTAGTGCTCTACCATTTGAGCCACAGCACCACTTCTGGCTTTTTCTGCTTATGTGGTGCTGAGGGCTTCATGCATGCAAGGCAAGCACTTTACCACTGAGCCATCTTCCCAGCCCTCTAAAGCAGTTTTGGACACTTTTCTTTTGCTGGCTGTGGGGTTTGAACTCTGGGCCTGGGTACTGTCCCTCAGCTCTTCAGCTCATGGCTAGTGCTCTACCACTTGAGACATAGTGCCACTTCCGGCCTTTTCTGTTTATGTGTGCTAAGATATGGAACCCAGGGCCTCATGCATACGAGGCAAGCACTCTACCACCGAGCCACTTTTCCAGCCCACTTCTTGACACTTTTAAACACTGATTAAAAAAAATTACTTATACATATATGACTCTCTATATTACAAACTACTTTTCCGCAGGAACTCTGACTTGTGTTTTTCTGAATATTCCTTAGTGCTAATAGATTATCTTGCTACCAATGACTATGAAGAGAGATTGTTTAGTTGGGTAAATTAGAGACAGAATATTTGTCAAAGGAAATTAGACATCTCTTAATTGTGCACTGGTTGCTCACACCTGTAATCCAGGGAAAGGCAGGCTGTGAGACTTTTATCTTCAATTAGCCACCAGAAAACCAGAAGTGGAGCTGTGGCTTAAAGTGGCAGAGTGCTAACCTTGAGCAAAAGAGCTCAGGCCCTGAGTTCAAGCCTCCATGAATGACAAAAAAAAATTAAAAAAAATGAAATCATACACATTTCTTTAGTAAAAATGTTTTATTTCAGAGTACCCAGCCCTTCTTGATTGGATGCTATTATGGATTGACTTATAAAGCACACATTTAAAAGCTGGCTTGTGGCTAAGATATCTCAACCTGATGAAACTTCTGAAGAGCAGAAACTGTAGATCTATAGATGACGTTGATTTTTTATTTAGACTCCTGCGGCTGGTACGTGCCTTGTATTTGGAGGAGGGGAATTACAAGGATCAGTTCTCTTTGTATTTACTCATTTTCTTTATGTGCTTTGGCCCCCTTAAATATTTTTTTTTAAATTTACCTTTCACATCTAATTCCTTAACAGTATCTTTTTCTTTGTTACCTTTGCCTTCATCAACTGGCCATTATTTTGATTCATCAGTGCACCTCCCTCATTTCTCTGGCCTTCCTTTCCCTTATTCCTTGACATCTTTTCCCCTGTTTGGGCCTCTCGTTTGTTTGGTATTCCTGGCTCATTTTTCTTTTCTTGGGATTCCTGTCCTTCACGAGCTTCTGCCTCATTCTTCTTCGCTTGGGTTTCTGGTCCTTTTGGTACTAACGCCTCACTCTTCTTGGCTTGGGTTTCTGGTCCTTTCGGTACTAACGCCTCACTCTTCTTGGCTTGGGTTTCTGGTCCTTTCGGTACTAACGCCTCACTCTTCTTGGCTTGGGTTTCTGGTCCTTTCGGTACTAACGCCTCACTCTTCTTAGCTTGGATTTCTGGTCCTTTCGGTACTAACGCCTCACTCTTCTTCGCTTGGGTTTCCGGTCCTTTCAGTGCTAGTACCTCATTTTTCTTCTCTTGGGCTTCAGGTTCTTTAGTCACTCTTGCATAGGATTCCTGTCTTTTTGGTAGTCCGACTTCACTTTTCCTTATTCGGGACTCCTGTCCTTTGGGTTCTCCTGCCTCGATCTTCCTCTCTAGGGCCTCGGCTCGGTGGGACATGCCCATCACACTCCTCTGGGAGTCCTGTCCTTTTGGTATGAATACTTCCCTCGGCTTTATTCGGGACTCCTGTCCTGTTAGCTCTCCTGCCTCGATCCTCCTCTCTGGGGCCTCGGCTCGGTGGGACATGCCCATCACACTCCTCTGGGAGTCCGGTCTTTTTGGTATGGACGCTTCACTCGGCTTTATTCGGGACTCCTGTCCCTTTGGTTCGCCTGCCTCGTTCTTCCTCTCTGGGGCTTCAGCTTGTTTGGCTGCTGCCATCTCATTCATTTCTTGCAATTCCTGTCTTTTTGGTACTATTACCTCACTCTTATTTATGAAGGGTTCCTGTCTTTTTGGTACGAACACTTCCCTCTTTTCTTGGACTTCAGGTTCTTTTGGAACCCCGACCTCACTTTGCCTGACTTTGTGTTCCTTTCCTTTGGGAATCTCCACCTCACTCCTCTTCACTGGGGATTCCTCTTCTTTTCGTAATGCCACCTTAGCATTTTCTTGGGCACTCTGTTCTCTCGGGACTCTGGCATCGCTCTTCTTCACCGGGGATTCCTCTTCTTTTAGTATTTCAGAGTCGCTCTTTAACATGATCTCTATTTCTAGCTTGTCTTCCTCCAGTGACATGCCATTTGGCTCTTTTGTGTGTGTTGGAAACAAGGATTCATAACACTCTGCTTCCTTGGTTTCCTCTTGGCTCTTCGGATCACTTGTAGTTCCTCCATGTTCCAGAAACTGGACTTTGTTATCGCATTGTTTTTTAGGTCCTTCAGCCTTGTTACCTGGAAGCATAACTGCGTACACAATAAAAGTGCATGATTCAAATATCAAGTTCTTCTGCTTTATCTCCCTCTATCCCCCACATACTGGTTTCCATATTTTGTCTTAAAATGGACAAACTGGATATAATATGAAAATTTCCTGAAAGTATAAAATAGTGGAAAAGGTGAAAATTATAGAAGTATTGATAAAATTCCACTTTTTGTTGTTTTGGTGCCACTATGGAGGCTTGAACTCAGGAGAGCCTCCCGTTATTGCTTGTCATGTTATTCAAGGCTGGTGCTCTATCACTTGCTCCACAGCTCTACTTCCAACCCTGTTACTGGTTATTGGAGATAAGAGTTTTAGATTTGTCTGTCCATGCTGGCCTTGAACCAGGATCCTCAGATTTCAGTCTCCTGAGTTGTTAGCATTACAGGCATTATCCATCAGTGTCTGGCCTATACTATTTCTTATATAAAAGAATACATAAGCCGGGCGCTGGTGGCTCATGCCTGTAATCCTAGCTATACAGGAGGCTGAGAGCTGAGGATCACGGTTCAAAGCCAGGAAAGTCCGTGAGACTCTTATCTCCAATAAACCACTCAGAAAACCGGAAGTGGTGCTGTGGATCTAGAGGTAGAGCACTTGCCTTGAGCCAAAGAGTGCAAGGACAGTGCCCAAGCCCAGAGTTCAAGCCCCAAGGCTGACAAAAACAAAAAAAAAACAACATACTATTTCTAAATAAAATGATTGCTCCTTCAGATTTTGTTTGGAAAGATTGAAATATATCTCATTAGATGGGTCTTACTTGTTTCTTATGATTTTTTTTTTTTTTTTTTGTCGGTCGTGGGGCTTGAACTCTGGGCCTGGGCGCTGTCCTTCAGCTCCTCAGCTCAAGGCGAGCCCTCTACCACTTGAGCTACAGCGCCACTTCCGGTTTTCTGGTGGTTTATTGGAGATAGGAGTCTCACAGTCTTTCCTGCCCGGGCTGGCTTTGAACCGTGATCCTCAGATCTCAGCCTCCTGAGTAGCTAGGATTACAGGCGTGAGCCACATGCGCCCGGCTTGTTTCTTATGATTATATATACATGTATATTTAAAAAATTAGTACTCTATTTTTTTTAATATAGTTTCTTGAAGGTCATGATTTAAATAAGCCCCGTAGGGAGAAACCTGAATTTAGAAAACAAAACATCAGCCAGACACTACTGACTTACACCTGTAATCCTAGTTACTCAGGAGGCTGAGATCTGAGGTTGTAGCTGGAAATCAGCCTAGGCAGCAAAGTTCATGAGACTCTTGTTTCCAAGTAACCACCAAAAATCTGGAAGTAGAGCAAAGGCTCAAGTGGTAGAGCACTAGCCTTGAGAAAAAAAAAAAAAAAAAAAAGCCAAAGGACTGGGCCCAGGCCCTGACTTCAAGCTCTATTACTAGCACACATGTGCATACATGCACACACACACACACACACACACACGACACACACAAATCAAAGATTGATTTAAATGGGAACTTATCTATTTTAAGAAGAATTCTTTTTGTGAACATTAGTCAATATCTCTAGTAGACACATATTTATATTTATAAATAGTTGATTACTAGATAAGGTTTCATGACTAGTCACAAAAAAGCATTATGACATAATGTAGGAGACAAGGTGTTGGTATAGAATCGGTACTTCAGTGCCAGAAAGGTTTAACAGTATTTTCCAACTCTTTACACCACATCTGAGCCAGTTTCCAGATCTGTAAAGTTGGAGATAATAATAGCTGCCACAGGTGCTGGTGGTTCATGCCTATAATCCTAGCTACTCTGGAAGCTCAGCTCCAAGGAGCATGGTTCTAAGCCAGTATGTTCATGAGATTCTTATCTCTACTTAAGTACCAGAAAAACTTGAAAGTAGAGCTGTGGTAGAGTGCCATTGAGCAAAAGAACTCAGGGACAGCGTTCAGGCCCTGAGTTTAAGCCTCAGGACAGGCACTCAAAAAATAGGACTATAAAAAGAGTAAGAGCAGGGTGTCAGTGGCTCATGCCTGTGATTCTAGCCACTCAGGAGGCTGAGATCTGAGGATTGCATTTCAAAGCCAGCCAAGGCAGAAAAGCCCCTGAGACACCCTTATCTCCAATTAACCACCAGAACACCAGAAGTGGAGCTGTGAACCAGAAATGGAGCTGTGGCTGAAAGTGGCAAAGTGCTAATCCTGAGGGGGAAAAAAAAGAAATACTGTGTTCACAAATAAAATTAAATTAAATTAAAAAAAAAAAAAAAAAAAAAAAAAAAAGAAAGAAATACTGTTTTGAAGGTGCATAGCCCAATATCCAATATATAGCAGGTACTCCATCCCTACTGTCCTTCAAAAAAAGGAATGTAACTAGATTTTTCCCCTAACAGTGTGATCCAGAAGACTTTACTTGAAAATGAATTCTAAATTCCCAGCAAAAAAGCTAACAGAACTCAGAAACCAATCTTTCTTTCATTGCATATTACTGGGAGCCAATGAGATTCTTTTTAAAGTCTAGGATAAGATGGCTGGAAGATATCAACAATCCTTTCCTATGAACTTCATTTTCTCTGTAGCAGTATCTCTAAAACTATGTATTTAATTTGTAGATTACCTTTATAATAACAATAATTTTTTTTGTCAAAGAATGTACTTAAGTGCTAGATGAGGAAGTAGAGGTGTGGCTCAAGTGGTCAGCCTTGCACGAAACAGCTAAGCAAGGGCTGGGAAGGTGGCTCAGTGGTAGAGTGCTTGCCTTGCATGCATGAGGCCCTGGGTTCGATTCCTCAGCACCACATAAGCAGAAAATAAAAGGGGCTGAGAGGGTGGCTCAGTGGTAGAGCACTTGCCTTGCATGTATGAGACCCTGGGTTCTATTCCTCAGCACCACATAAGCAGAAAAAAAAGCTGGAAGTGGTGCTATGGCTCAAATGTTAGAGCACTGCTAGCCTTGAGCTGAAGAGCTGAGGGATAGCACCTAGGCCCAGAGTTCAGGCCCCACGCCCAGACCCTCCCACCCCCTCCAAAAAAAAAAGGTAAACAAGAGCATGGTGCCCATGAGTTCAAGGCCCAGTACTGGCACCCACATACAGAAAACCCCGGTGATTCCAGATAAAAGGGATATTTGATCCACATGCCTGTACTGTAGGAGTAGAAATGTCCAGTTCAGAAAACAATGACAAGCAATGTAAATATCCTAGCTAATAATTGTTAAGGAACTTACCCATTGGAAATAGTGCTAAAAGTAAAACACAAAAGAAAGATCAGTGAGCATTTTCCAGCTTAAAGAGAACCCACTTTCCAATAATATTCTTTTTAGGTTAATTCAGAAATAGAATCTACATGGAAGACAAATTACCTTCAGGACTGTTACAGGCCAATGTTTCCTATTCTACTCTGCAGAGAGGGTAATCTTTAATCCTTGGATAAGTAAGATGAATTCTACTAAAATCCCAACTATTACAGTTCCTACTTTTTTGGGGGAGGGGTGGAGTGGGAGAGGTCTGAGGCTTGAACTCTGGGCCTGAGCACTGTCCCTGAGCTCTTCAGCTCAAGGATAGTGTTCTACCACTTTGAGCCACAGAACCACTTCTGGTTTTCTGGTGGTTAATTGAAGATAAGAGTTTCATGGACTATTCTGCTTAGGCTGGTTTTGAACTCTGATTCTCAGGTCTCAGTCTTCTGAGTAGCTAGGGATTATAGGTGTGAGCCACTGGTGCCCTGCTCCCTGAGCTTTTTTGTTGAAGGCTAGCACTCTGCCACTTGAGCTTCATCTCCACTTCCAGCATTTTTGGTGATTAAATGGAGTTAAGAATGTCTCTAACTTTCCTGCCCTGTCTGGCTTTGAACTGAGATCCTCAGATCTCAGTCTCCTGAGTAGCTAGGATTCCACAGGCATGAACCACTGCTCTTGACTTACATCCTACCTTTTTTGTCTTTTCTTGTTGTTGGTCATGGGGCTTGAACTTAGGGTCTGGGTGCTATTTCTGAGCTCTTTCTGCTCAAGACCAGACCTCTACGGCTTTGAGCCACAGCACCTTCTGTTTTATTTGGAGATAAGGGTCTTGTAGACTTTGCTGTCCGGGCTGGCTTTGAACCATGATCCTTAGATCTCAGCTTCCTGAGTAGCTAGGACTACACACTACATAAAATTCTTTTAAGAGTCAAAATTTTAAGCTATTCTAATTAGTTTGAAAAATGTCAAAATCATCATGTCTTGGTACTTAGTTGCTGTCAAATCTCTGAGCATTTTCATTCTTTCTTTCTTTTTTTTTTGGGCCAGTCATGGGGCCTGAACTCTGGCCCTGGGCACTGTCCCTCAGCTCTTCAGCTCAAGGCTAGGAGTGCTCTACCACTTGAGCCACAGCACCACTTCCAGCTTTTTCTGCTTATGTGGTGCTGAGGAATCGAACCCAGGGCCTCATGCATGCAAGGCAAGTACTCTACCACTGAGCCACCTTCTCAGCCCCTAGCATTTTCTTTTTAAATGTAAAGTTCCCAATTGCCAACTAGTCATTTTGGTTGACTAATTGGTGATTTCTGCTATTGATGATTATTGGTGATACAGAGCTAGGAACCAAGGGAAAGCAATTATACTTTGTTACACAAGAAAAATAGGTGAAGAGGGAATCAAAACCAAAATGAGAGGAAATCATTTAAGAAATGATGACTACTAAGCCGGGCACCAGTGGTTCATGCCTGTAATCTTAGCTACTCAGGAAGTTGAGACCTGAGGATCATGGTTCAAAGCCAGCCCAGGCAGGAAAAGTCCATGAGACTCTTATCTCCAATAAACCACTAGAAAACCAGAAGTGGTGCTGTGGCTCAAGTGGTAGAGCACTTGCCTTGAGCTAAAGAGCTGAGGGACAGTGCCCAAGCCCAGAATTCAAGCCCAGGGCTGAAAAAAAAAAGATGACTACTTTAAGATAGATGAACTTGTAACTCAAGAAAATTTGCGAACACAGTCTGTAAGGTCCTAATTGTAGAAACAAGAAAGGTAAGGAAATGATCCAAACTTACTGATTTTTCCAGAGTTGTCCACTGAAAGAGAAAAAGGCAAAAAAAATTAATAGATTCTGGGTTTTCCCTTCTTCCCAAGTCTCCAGCCTCTATATTGATAGAATCTGTGTTATTAATTGCTAAGTTCTGTTTAGTTAAATATGAGGAAATTTCATTGCCTTCCCTTCCTTAGCCTGTTGTCCTTTAGGACAATCTGAATAATCCAAATTGCCATTACTTTTCATCAGTAACTAGCAATTTTATTTAGAGTTCCATGATTAGCATTTATAAAACATAGGATATATAATGTCCTTAGTTAGAAGACACATGCTAACATCATTCACTTAAGAATTACTTTAGGTATGCTTGTCAGATATATATTTCAACTCATATTGACATATAGGTGTATCTCTTGGGTTGATGTTACTTAATACACCTAAAATAAAAATACAATAATTAGAAAGCATGAAATTGCAAGAAATACAATACCAGGATTGTTTATCAGGGGTGAGAATGTAGTCTTAGGATATCTGAAATCTACAGCAAGATTTGGCAAAGCCCAGCCCCTAGATAAATGCAGCTTGCTTCTATTTTTGTACGCACTGGGAGGTACAATTAGATTTTGCATTTATAAATGGTTGAAAAAGTAAGAATGATATTTTGTAGCTCTTGGGGGTCTTGCTAATTTTTTGCTGGAGCTGGCCTTGGGACCATGATCTTTTCAATTGCTGCCTCCTGAGTATCTGGGATTATAGAAATGAGCTATTACACCTGCCTTCAGTCTGTAGCTCTTTAATGTCTCACTTGCTAGGTATAATTTTTAGTGTTTCTACCTTTTACCTTTTGGGATTTCGTTTTGTGATTCTACAAGTTGAAATACAAAGGTTTCATTGTAATCTGACCACATTGTTTGAATATTGTTTCTCTTTTTTTCCTCTGCATTTTAATTCTCTAACCAGAGAAACACATTTTCCCTTTTTATCCTTTCCATATGATGTCCTGTTTTTTTTTTTTTTTTATCAAAACAAAACAAAAATTGACCCAAAGACCTCCATCACTACCACAACCACCAACCAACCAACCCACCCAACCAATGAATAAAATGAACCAGATACAACAGATTCCAAATGCAGAACCAATTTAGACAAAATTCAGAAAGATAATGGGAACTTACTTAGTGGGCAAAATGCTAAAAAGGAAAAGAAAATGGATTAGATTTCAAAATTATATACATGAAAACCTACTTCAAGTATCAGAAAGCAGTCTTTTGGAAAATATTAAATTCTCTCAGAATATGCTTTCTCTTATTAATTCAATTTAAACCCAGTTTTTAGAACCTAAATAACCAGGTTATTTGGAGAGTAATGAGCTAATGAAGCAAAATTTTAAAAATTATTATTATTATTGGTGCCAATATGAGTGCTTGAACTCAGGCTCTCTCACTGTCACTTGGCTTTTTTGCTCAAAGCAAGCGCTCTACCACTTGAGCTTACAGCTCCACTTTCCAGCCTGGGCAGGAAAGCCCATGACATCTAATCTCTAATAAAGTACCGGAAAACTGGGAGTGGTGCTGTGGCTCAAGTGGTAGAGTGCTAGCCTTGAGCTGAAGAGCTCAGGGACAGCGCCCAGGCCCAGAGTTCAAGCCCCATGACCCACAAAAATAACAACAACAACAAACAAAATACATTCAATTATCGTATTCTTTATAGTAATAGTGATAAAGAAAAAAAAACCTTCCTAAGATACTGTATCACTCTGTCTCCTAAGAAGGTAGCTACAAAGATACATGATAGAGAAAAACCCTTAATCATATCTCTAACATCACAGACACTGTAGGTAACTAGAATAGGGGAGGGATGGCATGCAGTATGAGGAATTGTTAATATTTAGATACTAGTTTGCCAGCAAACTTATAGTCTCACAACATGGATTCCAGGAAGCTGAACCTTGAGGTTTCAGGGTCGATGAGGCGGCCAAGGGGAGGGAAGTAGACAAAGAGAGGAAGGGTGGGATGATGCAGCTATAATATTCAATGTATATATGTGAAAACAGAACTAGGAAAACTGAGGGGATTGGTGGGGTTGGAGAGATGAGGGAGAATGATGAACGGGGTGACATGGATCAAGATACCTTGTACTCATAAACTGACATGTTGAATTGAGACTCCTTTGTACAACTGAAGATAGTAGAAACTAAATACTCATTTTCAGTATCAAGTATTAGTATTAATCAACTAGCAGACATATGTATGTTTTGAGTATATAGTAACTTATTACAATAAATAAAAACCTATTCTTTAGTCATTTAGGGAAGAGTTGAAAATATAGCCATCTGACAAAAATGATTGCCTTCATGGGAGGGTACATGTGGAGGGAATGTGGAAAGCAACTGGAAGATTGGTGAATTTGCTAGAAAAATCTCACCCAAATCAAGGTCATATTTTCACCTAGTGCCTTTTTAACACATTATTATTATACTTATTTTTTGAGGTTCTAGAGATTGAATTCAGAGTCTCAAGATTGCTAGGCAAGTTCACCTATTGTCTTTAACAGAATTTGCCTTAATACTACTGCTTTCCTCAAATGGAACAAAGATTTTTACCATCTGATGAAAACACTCAGCTCCTTAACAACACATAAACTATTTGGACTAGCCACTGTCAACTTTGAAGAATCTATGATGGCCAGCTAAAGGATATTAGAATTAAGAAATAAATGCATAATAACTTACCAACAGGTGCTGGATTTTCTGGGCCGGACAACATGAAATAAAAATGTATTAGTAAAGATTCTGGATCAAGAATATGTGTCTCTAACACAGACATTTGGGTGACACCAACCCCCACTACCCCAAAATTTATGTGTAATGGAGTCAGAGATATCAACTTTCTTTTTTCCTTTCCTTTTCTTTCTTTTCTCTTTTTTTCTTACATCAGCAGATTGCTGAGTAAGAGACAGATTCTATACACAGATTATTACACGGAATTTAGGTGAGAATTTGGAAAAGAAAGTCCTCCTCATATTGGGTACCCAATTTCCACTAGATTTATGAAGAAAGGAACTTACTTATAGGCACTGTTACCTGTACTAAAATCCAAATACAAATTATTAGCATGGGTTGACACTAATAGCAGAATTAACAATGATAACAGAATTCTTTCTAGCACTGTTTACAGACAGGAATTTTGGGATGAAATGGAAGAATTCAACCTACAAGCCTTATAATGAGTTACTTTAGTCCTTTGAGACAGTATTCTGCCAAGTGCTGGTGGCTCATGCCTATAATCCTAGCTTCTAAGGAGGCTGAGATTTGAGGGTTATGGTTCAAAGCTAGCCCAGGTAGGGAAGTTTGTGAGACTATTATCTCCAATTAACCACCAAAAAAACTGGAAGTAGAACTGTGGCTCAAGTGGTAGAGCACTAGCATTGAGTACAAAAGCTCAGGGACAGTGCTCAGCTCCTAAATTCAAGCCCCAGGATCTCTCTCTCTCTCTCTCTCTCTCTCTCTCTCTCTCTCTCTCTCTCTCTTTCTCACACACACACACACTCACACACACACACATACAGAGCAAACATGGTAATCTAACTATTTTGAGAGTTGAAGTGAGTACTTATTTTGCTGGTCCTGGCCCTTAAACTCTGGGCCTGGGCAGTGTCCCTAAGCTCCTTTTGGTCAAGGCTAACACGCGACCATTTGAGCTACAGCACCACTTCTGGCTTTTGGAGATAAGAGTCTCACAGATTTTCCTGCTTGAGCTAGCTTTGAACTGCAATTCTCAGATCTCAGCTAGCATTACAGGCATGACACCTGGCTTAAGTTTCCTTTTTATTATCTAATTTCTCTTGGAAAATGAAGCATAAAAGAGCCAGAAAACCCCTCATTTCTCATCAGTTTTGCTTGATTTCCCCCCTTTATTCTCTCATTGCTTACTCTCTCCATGATTTTCCTACTTTTCAGTGTAATTTCTACCATGTTTAATTGAGCATATGTGGCAAAGAATGCCAGTCAGTTAATCCAATACAGTTAAGACACCTACATAGAGTTAGGTTTTATAGTAGCCCTATTCACAAGAGTCAAAAATACGGAAGTAGTTTAGGTGTCCATTAACCAATGAGTAGACAAAGAAAACGTGGCATACACAATGGAGTATTATTCAGCTGCAAAGAAGAGTGAAGTTTTGTCATTTGCAGAGAAATGGGTGGTGCTAGGGATTGTCATGTTACATGAAATAAGCCAGAGTAAGAAAGATAAATACCACACATTCTCTCTCATATGCAGAATCTACTCTATGGGGTTAGGAATGTGGCTTAGTGGTAGAGTGCTTGCCTAACATGCATGAAGCCCTGGGTTCAATTCCTCAGTACCACATACACAAAAAAGCTGGAAGTGGTCAAGTGGTAGAGTGCTAGCCTTGAGCAAAAACAGCTCAGGGACAGTGTCTAGGCTCTGAGTTCAAGCCCTATGACTGGCAAAAAAAGAAAAAGAATGACAGGGAATGTAAAACATGTTCTGTTTGGGTGTGGGTACAGTGGGAGGGGGAGGACAAAAGGAGAGGGAGTTTGTGTGGAGACAAACATGTATGAAACTAGCACAAAGAAACCTGTAGAAATTGTCTTAAGAAGTGAGGATGGGGAACAAAGAGGAGCCATAGCTAAATAAGATCTTTGCATGTGTGTATGGGAATATCACAAAGAAACCCTTGTGCAGCTAATGTATGCGAATAAACTATTCTTTCTTGTGTGTGGAAAAGCCAGTAAAGCTAATTCAATTTTTTTCTTATCCCATCCAAAATTATTTCTGTTTGTCAGTTTTATTTTATAGATGTGTATTAATCAAAGGAGAAGAACTTATTTGTATACAAAGATTAAGAATGATGGGCAGTTCTAACATGCCTGCCTTTACTTTCTTGCTTCTTATGACCTCTAGTATGCCACTGTCCTACTATCTTATAGCACAGTAGAGTGACAATAGTTTGTAAAAAACTCATTATATACTTTATAAAGAACTAGAAGAAAGGGACTTGTGTATTCCATACACAAGAAATGATGATTTAAAAAAAATAAGATAGGACTGCTAATTAGCTTGATTTGATTGTTATACTTTGTATACACATATTAAGTGGTCATATTATACCTCATGAATGTATATAATTATTATGTTCAAAATAATTATATTCAAAATAAATTGAAACCCAAATAACCCAATGAAACTCATTTGAAAATACCATTTCTGACTTCATGCTATCTTTAAAAAGGTCATCTTTTTCTTTGTTTTTCTGGTTCTGGGGCTTTGAAATCAGGGCCTGGGCACTGTCCCTGAGGTATCTTGCTCAAAACTGGCACTCTATTATTCGAGCCAGAGCTCACTTCCCAGCCATTTGGTGGTTAATTGGAGATCAGGGGATCTCACAGACTTTCTTGCCTGAGCTGGCTTTGTGCTGCTATTGTGAGATCTCAGCCTCCTGTGTAGCTGGGATTACAGGCGTGAGTCACTGGGGCCTGGACATTTTTATTTTTCTAAAATATCTTTCAGTGTTGTTAGAGGAAGCCATTCAATATAGAGCAAAAAAAATGAAAAAAAGTCTTGAATGTTGAGGTCTTATATGCTTGGAAAAGGATATAATCTGTACAGGAACCAACCTCAGGATCGATAAATAGACAGAACTTACTTGGTTTTTGTTTTACTGTAAAAAGAAATAATTGAATAAGAGAGGTTTCTACATAACAAACATAGTTACTTCTCAGAGTCTTTCTACTGGAAGTTTTAGAAACAGAACTCAGAGACCACCAAACTCTCTTTAGGATCAATTAACAATAGTGGGAGACCATCTTGAGATTGTTCTCTTCAAGTGTCTTAATTTGGGTTCCTTTTTGGAAAGCAAGGATAAGACAGTGATCATCGAGAGAGGCTATTTCCTCTTTATTTCTCTCTGCTGATTTGAAGTTTCAAAATTCAGTGGTATAATGTATTGGGTCACTTGATTACTTTCTTTCTTTTTTTTTTTTTTTTTTGGGTCCGGTCATGGGGCCTGAACTCTGGGCCTGGGCACTGTCCCTCAGCTCTTCAGCTCAAGGCTAGCGCTCTACCACTTGAGCCACAGTGCCACTTCTGGCTTTTTTCTTTTTGCTTATGTGGTGCTGAGGAATCGAACCCAGTGCCTCAGGCATGCAAGGCAAGTGCTTTAACCACTGAGCCACCTTCCCAGCCCTTGATTATTTTCTTATTCCTTTCTTTTTATTTCTTTGCAATGATTGTGTTTGATTCAACTTGCTCATTCCATTATACTTTTAGGTTAATTTTAGAAAAGTTTCTTTTTTCCCTCCAAAAGCATAAATATCTTATTTAGCTTGATGGAGGTACTACTTAACTTTTAGATCAGGTAGGTGGACCTAGTACTTGTAGTTGTGAGATTGTGAGTGAGATACCTAGTCTTACATTTTCCACTTTTTTTTTTTTTTCAGTAGTTCATGGGGCCTGAACTCTGGGCCTGGGCATGTCCCTCAGCTCTTCAGCTCAAGGCTAGTGCTCTACCACTTGAGCCACAGCGCCACTTCCAACTTTTTTTGTTTATGTGGTACTGAGGAATCAGACTCAGGGCCCCATGCATGCAAGGCAAGCGCTCTACCACTGAGCCACCTTCCCAGCCCCTACGTTTTCCTCTTAATCACAATCTACCCCTGAATAATAAGAGCAAAAATACTAATCTGATATAAAGTATGTGCATAGGTAAAGTCATGAACCTGGTACATTGAGTAAAGCACCATATCAGATATTAAGCTATTTCAATGATTAAATATGCAAGCCATTGGAAATAAATAGGAGTAGGGAATCTGGACATTAGGAGCTATGGAATACTAGAGAAAATGAGTAGACCACAGAGTTAGACCACAGAATAGACCAGAGTTGCCAGGCGCTGGTGGCTCAAGCCTATAATCCTAGCTACTCAGGAGGCTGAGATCTGAGGATCACAGTTCATAGCTAGCCCTGGCAGGAAAAGTCCATGAGACTCTTATCTCCAATAAACCACTAGAAAAACCGGAAATGGCGATTGTGGCTCAAGTGGTAGAATGTTAGCTTTGAGCTGAAGAACTGAGTGACAGTGTCCAGGCCCAGAGTTCAAGCCCCATGACCGACCAAAAAAAAAAAAGAAAAGAAAAAGAAAATAAGAAAAAGAAAGAAAACAAGAAAAAGGCCAAAACCTTGGGTTTTGGTACCTTCCCACTCATAATAGGACTCAATAGGGACTATGTATTGATGCCACAAGAAACTAATATAGCAATAAAATGGAGAGAAATAGGGAACTTACTTGCAGGCATCCCAGGTTTTGCTTCAATAGAAAAGACAAATAAATTAGTGCGTTTGTCTGGAGAAAGACAAATAATCTCTGATTGATGTCATTCAGTGTCACACTGAATAAGAAGAGCGAGCAAGACCTCATTCATGGCAGATTTTAGTTTCTATTCGCATACACTAATTATACAAAGTAGTGGGCTTAATTTTGACAGGTGGCATTTATTGTTGATATTCACCCCTCTGCTAGCATCCCTCAACTCCCCTTTACTGATTACTTTCCCACCTCCCTCGTAATCCCTCTTCTACTTTCATGAAAGTAAATGCCACAGACCACATGCATACCAGCTTCCTTACTTTCCTACTTTTCAATCTCTCTTTCTCTCTCTTTTTGTCCTAGACTGGGACTGAAACTCATTATCTGATGCTTTTGCTCACTGGCAGGCGCCCTACCACCTGAGCCATCCCACCAACCCCTCAATATCTCTATCACCCCCTCCAGTTAGACTTTTGGTTCTTCTTATCCTATCAGGGTTACGAATGCTGTTTCGCTCCTGGCACAGAGAGGTGAAGATATCTTAGTTCCTGTCCATGGACACGCTGTGTGTTTTCTGCTCCCAACTTCACTTCAAGACATCCTGATTCCAGCTCTCTACCACCTTGGCTACCATCTTGAAGTGGGTCTTGAAACTCTAGCACATTCTATGTCAATACCTCCAATTCTCCTTCAAATACAAATCTCTTTGTCCTAGCTTTGCCATTCATTATTGTTGTGCAGTTATATTTCAAGTGTGTTTAGATGGAAGTGGAGGGAGATATATATGGATGTTTGCAAATCTACCACAGGGATCCATGCTAAAATGTTGGGAAATTATACTCCCAAACCTGGCTTCACTTGAGCTGCTTTGGCACCTCTAAATCTGCTTTCTTGCATGGAAAAGTTGGCCAGAGCAGAGCAGCAGTGTTTGTCATCAGAATGCACGTGACTCTACACAGTTCTTAGGGGACCTAATTCATCATATTCATTTAGAGTACCTGCTTAAACTCTGGTAGATTCTGAATTGAATTTCTAACCTTGGCATGAACTTTCTCTCTCTCTCTCTCAATGTGTGTGTATGTGTGTGTGTGTATATGTGTGTGTGTGTGTGTACCTATTTGGCTCTCACTACTACTACTACTACTACTACTACTACTATTGTTATCACTTGGTGCCAGTCCTGGGGCTTGAACTCAGGACCTGGGTGTTGACCCAGAACTTTGTTTCTTAAAGCTATCTCACTCTACCACTTGGTCCACAGCTTCTCTTCCAGCTTTTCTTGGTGCTTCATTGGAGATAAGAGTCTCACAGACTTTCTTGCTTGGGCTGGTTTCAAACCACAGTCCTCCTCTCTCAGCCTCCTGAGTAGTTAGGATTACAGTGCCTGGCTGTCTCTGCTTATTTTTAGGTCCTTGCTTTTTGTTTAAGCTGGCCTGGATTATGACCCTCTTTTATTAAATTATGCTTTTCACAATAGCTGAAATGACAAATATAGACCACACCACCAGTATTTTCTATTGAGATTAGGTCTTGTGAATTTTTTGCCTGGATCCATGGTCCTCCTGATCTCAGCCTCTCATGTAGCTAGGATGACAGGCATGCACTACTTCATACAGCAGGGTCTTGTGAACTTTTTTGCCTGGGCTGGAAACCCATTTGACTTCAGCCTCCTACGTAATGAAGATTATGGTATGAATTATGGTGCTGAGTTTGTCCTTTAATATTAATGTAACTTAGTTTGAGGAACTCCAGAGGTTATTGGGATTGCTGAAGATTTGCATCTTCTTGTGAAGACTGGGTTTCTAAATTTTATATGAACTAACACTATTGTCAATGTTTAGTGCGACTTGTTAAGTCACTGTTGGCATCTGTTACCCGGGAAATTGAGTGAAGAACTGAAATGGCTAGAAATTCTACAGTTACAAACCAAAATAGGTACCTTTCAGTCAGTAGGTAAGCCCTTATGGGATGTGAAGTAAACACAAGGGCCCTTAGAAATAGAAGCATCTAACCTAAGGAAAAGTGGAGAACTTACTTGCGATCCTCTGGGAGATCACTAAAAGAATAAACAAAATAAATTAATTTACTTAAAAAAATATGAACCACACAGTGTTCTCTTAGTTATTTTGCTGGTGTCTGTAAGGGGTTGGCACATGGAAAAACGATCCAAACCAGCCTTGAAGATCAGCTGCAATTCAACTCAGATGTGAGGTTAAGCAGTGATGATGATGTTGAAGGTAAGACTTCCCTAAAGGGTCTCTTCATTTATTGGACGTAAACAACTTTGTGTTACAGTCTTAGCTAAAGAATACTTGAGCTTTTTAGCCGGGCGCTGGTGGCTCACGCCTGTAATCCTAGCTACTCAGGAGGCTGAGATCTGAGGATCGTGGTTCAAAGCCAGCCCCGGCAGGAAAGTCTGTGACTCTTATCTCCAATAAACCACTAGAAAACCGGAAGTGGCCTTGTGGCTCAAGCGGTAGAGCACTCACTTTGAGCTGAAGAGCGCAGGAACAGCGCCCAAGCCCAGAGTTCAAGCCCCACGACCGATCAAAAAAAAAAAAAAGGAATACTTGAGCTTTTTGTTTGAATAACGTTGTGATCACTGGGGGAAACTTGGGTTCTTTTTCTATTTTTTTTGGTAATGGTCCTGGGACTTGAACTCAGGGCCTGAGTACTACCCTGAGCTTTTTTACTCAAGGCTAGTGTTCCACCATTTGAACCATAGCTCCTCTTCCTGATTTATTTTTGAGTAGTTTATTGGAGATAAGAGTCTCATGGATTTTCTTGCCTTGGTTGACTTTAAACCGTGATCCTCAGATCTCAGCCTCCTAAGTAGCTACTAAATAGCTACTTTTCTTTTCCCTTCCCCTTCCTTCTTTTTCCCCTCCTTCTTTCCCTCTCCTCCCTGCTCCCCTTCATTCTCTGTTCTTCGCCCTTCCCCTCTGCTTCTATACCCTCCCCTTCTCTCTCAAAAATTCTGCCTAGGGCTGGGAAGGTGGCTCAGTGGTAGAGCGCTTGCCTTGCATGCCTGAGGCCCTGGGTTCGATTCCCAGCACCATGTAAGCAAAAAGAAAAAAGCCAGAAAGTGGCGCTGTGGCTCAAGTGGTAGAGCGCTAGCCTTGAGCTGAGGAGCTGAGGGACAGCGCCCAGGCCCAGAGTTCAGGCCCCACGACCGGACCCAAAAAAAAGAAAAAAAAAATTCTGCCTACATCTCCATTTTCCCCTAACATTCTCCAGTATTTTGTTGATAAATGTTAACTTGGTCCTTCTAATCAGTATTTTCTTTCATGATCTAGGAGCTATGATATGAAGGAAGCTGAGTGATAAGGAGGTTAGGGATGAGAAACTCAGATCATTTAAACAGAAGTGAAATGAAGGGGACAAAGAGAACTAAGGTAGAGAAAGAGATGTTATACTTACATAAAGGTGTCAGCAGTGTACCTAAAAAAACAGAATTAGAAATCAGTGACTTGAATGCCTCTTAAAGAGCCATATTTGTGTAGGCAAAAATCTTTGGTATATATACATTCTAGGTTTGAAGTATGGTTCTATGACTATACACTTTTGGGCAAGTTATTTGGCTTGTGTCTTCTTTTTTTTTTTTTTTTTTCTGGGTCCGGTCATGGGGCCTGAACTCTGGGCCTGGGCGCTGTCCCTCAGCTCTTCAGCTCAAGGCTAGCGCTCTACCACTTGAGCCACAGCGCCACTTCCGGCTTTTTTTCTTTTTGCTTATGTGGTGCTGAGGAATCGAACCCAGGGCCTCAGGCATGCAAGGCAAGCGCTCTACCACTGAGCCACCTTCCCAGCCCCTGTTTCTTCTTTCTTATAAGACTACTAATGGAGCTCCTGTAAGGATTAAATGGGGCAATATAACTAAAGAACACTAATAGTTCTTATAGGATATGCAGAGTAAATCAGTGTTTACAATTCAATAAATGGCCAGGCTCCAGTGCTCATGCCTGTCAACCTAGCTACTCAGGAGGCTGAGATCTAAAGATCACAGTTCAAAGCCAGCCCAGGCAGGAATGTCTGTGACACTCTTATCTCCAATAAACTACTCAGAAAAAGCTGGAAGTGGCACTGTGGCTCAAGTGGTAGAGCGCTAGCTTGAGTGCAAAGCAGCTCAGGGACAGCACCCAGGCCCTGAGTTCAAGTCCCAGGACAGGCAAAGAAAAAAGATTTAATAAATGGTGGTTTCCTTCACAGGTGGACCAGAAAAGGAAGCAGGAAGTCATGTGTCTTAGGTTAGTATATACAGGTTAGAATGAGCAGAGCAGGTAAAGGCACTAGGCCTGTGGCAAGCAATCACCACAGAAAGCAGCAGGAAAACAAGTACAACTTACCACTGGGTGTGGAAAGCTGACCAGCTGAAAAACAGGGAAGAATCTTATTATTTTCTTCTCCCATTAAAATTCCCCCCCTTCTACATAGAGAGTTCTTTCTTGGTAGGTCATTGTATCAATAGGGAAACTCTTCTCTTTGGTGTTTATTTACTTTTCATGTGAATTAGCAGAGGTTGCATTTTCTTAAAAAGATCATTAGTAACTTAGACAATTAGGAAGGTAAATGGTTAAAGTAGTAAGCGCCTCAGGCCCCCAAATCCCAGCACTGTCAGGGGAGAGAGGGATTCTGGGACCCCATGGTGTCAGAAATGTGGACTTACTGATGGCAAGTGAAATTGGTCTACCTGGTAAGGAGAACAGAGAAAACTGTTATCTTAGTTCAGTTTGTTTTTTGACATTGTCAATTCCCTTGTAATATGTTACTGTAAACTACTGAGAAACTTTCCTCTCTACTCTTCTTATTGTTATTACTATTGTTTGTATACTAGTACTGGGGCTTGAACTCAGAACCTCATGCTCTTACTTGGCTTTTTTGCTCAAAGCTAATGCTTGACCATTTGAGCCTCATCTCCACTGCTGGCTTTTTAGTGGTTAATCGGAGATAAGTCTCTTGGCTATGTCTAACCTGGTTGGTTTTGAACCATAATCCTCCGATCCTGAATAGCTAGAATGACAGGTGTGGAACCACTAGCCCCTGGCTTACTCTTTATTATTATGTAAATAAATAGTTTACTTTTTTCCCCATAGATTATTAAAGTAGAAACTTTGTGCCTTCAAACCCATAGGTGGTCAGGAAATTTTTCCTGACCAAGTAGGCTAGGAGGTCTAAATGATAAACAGTTACACAATCATGTCTTGTTTGCCCTCCCATCATTTTTTTTCCTTTTCTGTACACAGTATTTGTTATTAACTGAGGACTTAGAACTGTGCAATTCTGGAAGTGGCGCTGTAGCTCAAGTGGTAGAGTGATAGCCTTGAGCTGAAGAGCCCAGGGACAGCGCCCAGGCCCAGAGTTCAAGCCCCACGACCAACCGGAAAAAAAAAAAAAAGGTTTTATTTAGGGGCTGGGAAGGTGGCTAAGTGGTAGAGCGCTTGCCTTGCATGCATGAGGCCCTGGGTTCGATTCCTCAGCACCACATATGCAAAAAGAAAAAAAAGCTGGAAGTGGAGCTGTAGCTCAAGTGGTAGAGTGCTAGCCTTGAGCTGAAGAGCTGAGGGACAGCACCCAGGCCCAGAGTTCAGGCCCCACGACTGGACCCAAAAAAAAAAAAAAAAAGAACTGTGCAATTCTTTTTCTCCGCTCTTCATCTCTTTTTGAATTAACCTAGTTAAACCTTTCTAGTACATAATTTAGAATCTTCAGGGGTTTATAATGAGATAGCCTGAGGCCAGCATATGCCTCCAGCCCTATGCATGCCTTGTGGACAGGCTTTTGGACCCCAGCAGAGGTCCACAAAGTCCTGTGTGAGAGAAGGAAACCAACACAGACTTACTGACACGAGGAGGTGAGCCATCTGAAAAGAAAGCAGAGAAATTCCTTATTGTTTCTTAAATTTTTAAAAAGTAATGTAAAAAGCTAAGGAAATGAAGAGTTTCAAGTTTCTTTATTAGAACATAAGTTCTCATAATCATCCCTGGATTTTGCTGAGTGTATAGCAGAGAACTTGTTATTTGTATAGCTGATCTAGCTAGAAAACAGAAATATCTGTATCATTTCCTTTAATTCTGTTTTCTTTTCTTGTCTTTTTTGTCAGTCATGGGGCCTGACCTCTGGGCTTGGGCGCTATCCCCGAGCTTTTCAGCTTAAGGCTAGCACCCTACCACTTGAGCCACAGAGCCACTTCTGGCTTTTTTTCTGCTTACGTGGTGCTGAGGAATTGAACCCAGGGCCTCATGCATGCAAGGCAAGGACTCTACCACTGAGCCACCTTCCCAGCCCTAATTCTTTCTTTCTGTATAGATGTCTCCTAATTTATAATCATTAGAACCATGGGGGGAAATTTCTTTTGTTTTCTTCCCCCCCCCTCTTTAAATTTCTCTTTAAATGTTCTAGAAGATTGTTAATAACCTATAAGAGTTCTGGGGAAATAGAGAATCAAGAAAATCAGAATTTTAAGCTATTGCATCCTAACATTTTGGTTTAAGATTTGTTAGGTACTAGGGAAGAACATTTTATTCCATCACAAATGGAAACAAACTTACAAGAGTTTCCTGGAGCTGAAAAACAAAAAGAAATGACTGTGAAGAGGCTAATGGAAGAGGAACTAGTTTTCCCACTATTCTTCTAGGAGGGAATACTAGAAATAGCAATGGATCCTCATCTTGAATGGAAGGGCTTTAGAGTTTTGTACATCTACCATCACACCCATCTACCATCACACCTTGGGAAATTCTGCATTTAACCTTCCAGGAGATGACTTATTTTTTCCCTTTTTGCAATGCCTGATAGTGGCTTGACATCCTGCGGGACTGGGGATATTTTCTTTCCATTGCTCTTCCTTCCCTTTCTTTCTCCCTGTTCCAGCCAACCTGTGTAGGTTTTCCTCCACTGATACAATTGTCCCACCCTGTTGATAAGTTACTGTCAACTTTATTTCCTCTGATCTCTGTACTCGGGTTGATATTGAGGTGTGTATTTTCCCTCCATTCGTTCTTTTCCTGAGGGGAACAGGCACCAACAAGACAGTGCAAGGAGTCAAAGAGCTAGAGGAGGACCACAGGTTTCTCCACCCACAGATGGAATCAAGCCCAGAGTAGAAAGATGTCCAAATACTATGACCACAGGGGCAGTCCTCATATAAAAACAGGCATGAAACTTACAGGTTGTGTCTGAAGAATCAACTGGTAGGAAAACAAAAGGGAAAAGAGGAGCAATCAGCATGTGGAGAACCAAGAGATCTCTGTTATCCCATGATTGATTAGCTTAAGAATGACCTCAGAGGGGCTGGGAAGGTGGCTCAGTGGTAGAGCGCTTGCCTTGCATACCTGAGGCCCTGGGTTCGATTCCTCAGCACCACATAAGCAGAAAAGAAAAGCCGGAAGTGGGGCTGTGGCTCAAGTGGTAGAGCGCTAGCCTTGAGCTGAAGAGCTGAGGGACAGAGCTCAGGCCCAGAGTTCAGGCCCCACGACCGGACCCCAAAAAAATTAAAAAAAAAAAAAAGAATGACCTCAGAGAGGGCACAAGGGGTTCTACAACCTGCCTCACTGTGGCTCAGCGCAGCCCTGTGCAGCCCTAGGCCTGTTTCTGTTGGTCCAGGATAGAAGAGTGGCTATAAAGTAAGATTTCTTCCCCCCACCCTCTTTCTCTTTCTATCTGTCCTCTCTCTACCTGCTCTTCTCTGTCTCTGTCTTCTGGTACTGGGCCTTGAAAAAGAGCTCTACCACTTGAGCTAAAGCTCTACTACTGCCTTTTTGTGGCTCATTGGAGATAAGAGTCTCACAGACTTTGCTGCCTGGGCTGGCTTTGAACTGCAATCCTCAGATCTCAGCCTAGGATGACAAGTGTGAATCACTGGCACCTACGCAGCCACAAACTAGATTTTAATATTGTTCCTCCTCATCCCCAGCTAATCACATGAGCTGTTTCTTTATTTTTTTCCCTCACAGGTGGTTTGTGACTGGCTGATGCTCCTGCTAATGCTTATGACTGTGGCCCAGCTACTTTCAGATCCTGTTTCTTGAAATGTTCTTTTCCTCTTTCTATGAGGGGCAGGGCCAAGTGGGTGATATCTGGGACTGGAGAAAACAGAAAGGTCTTAGAGGAGAAGACTGGGAATTCAGGGAAACTAGCCCTGCAGTTTTCTCTGGCAAACTTGCCTCAGAATACTTGCAAGACCTTAGTTTGTTTCAATTTTATTGTATTTCCCCCTTTTAAATTTATTTTTAAAGTTTGATTTCCTTTAGTCATTTTCCCCTACATTGGCTCCCAGTATCTCTGAGTAAGCCCTTCGTGGAAGCTACAAAATAATTCACAACTAGAAAACTTCCCTACTATTCTTCTCCTGGTGCTCTAGAAAAACTGTATTTTAGAAACAGTTATACCTAGGGGGGGGTATTTTTGAATACTTTTTCAAAAGGGGTGACATTGATCAATATGCAGTATGTTCATAAACTGCTTTGTTAAATAGCAAATCCTTTGTACAGCTACTTAAAGGTAATTTTAAAAAAACCCAGACTTTTTTTTTTTTTTTTTTTTTTTTAGTATGAAAACAACTACTCTGAAGGGTTCTCAGCAAGTAAACTGGGAAGTGTGAAAACATGCCTAACACTACTGCTCTTACGGCAGGAGAGAGACTGGGACAGGGAATAGAAGATCAAGAAACAAAAGAGACCAAAAAACAAACAAACAAACAGATGAGGGACTTACCACTACGTCCAGTATATTGCACTAAAATAGAAAATAATAATTGTGATTGTTGAATATAAATATCCCATTGATGTTTTTCAAAGACAGCAGTAAAACTGGCATTTGTAGGGATTTTAAAATCTAAGTATTATTCAGAGGTGCCTGACTCATACCTGTAATCCTAGTTCTCAGGAGACAGATATGAGGATTGCAGTTCAAAGCCAGCACAGGCATGAAGGTCTCCGTGAGACTCTTATCTACAATTAACCACTCAAAAAAACTGGAAGTGGAACTTTGGCTCAAAATGGTAGAGTTCTAAGCCTTGAGCAAATGAGCTCAGGGACAACACCCAGGCCCTGAGTTCAAGCTCTACAACCAACAAAATAAATAAATAAAAATTTAGAGTATACAGGATAACGATTTTTAATACTATACTCTGCTGTATACAGCCTCTTCATAAGAACCAGAACTTCCTCTAGGAGACTGATTACTGTTTAAGTTAGAAGGAAGTATAACCACTTCATTCTTGCCTTTCTTTTCTTTTTGATTTTTGTCAGTCATGGGTCTGGAACTCAGGGCCTGGGTGCTGTCCCTGAGCTGATTTTTCAGCTCAAGGTTAGCGCTCTACCACTTTGAGCCACAGCTCTACTTCTGGTTGTTAGGTGGTTAATTGAAGAGTCTCAAGGACTTTTTCCTACCCAGGCTGCCTTCAAACTGTGATCCTCAGATCTCAGCCTCCTGAGCAGTTTGGATTACAGGTGTAAGATATTGGTGTCTAACCACAGAGATGAAATTCTTAATAGGATTCCTTTCCCCATCCTCCATCCTTTCCCGTCATATCACTCTTGCGTCTGGTCTCTCAATCCTGTCAATTTTGTCTTCTTACTCATTCATTATACTCCTCAGATTTTTTTTTTTTGTCAGTCATGGGGCTTGAAATCTGGGCCTGGTTGCTGTCCCTGAGCTCTTCAGCTCAAGGCGAGCACTCTGCCACTTGAGCCACAGTGTTACTTCTGGTTTTCTGGTGGTTAATTGGAGATAAGAGTATCACAGACTTTCCTGTCCTGGCTGGCTTTGAACTGCAGTCCTCAAATCTCAGCCCCCTGAGTAGCTACGATTACAGGTGTGAACCACTGGGGCCCGGCTCCTCAGATTCTTTTAATGACATCTTTGCTTTGAAAGCTAGCTAATTGTTATTGTTACAGCCTTTCAATCATTATTAGAGAAAATGGTATGCTACTTATTAGGAATTTTAAGGCTATGTGATATCCATTTTCTAAACTATGATTGATTATGGAGATGGCAAGAGTGGGTGGAAATGAAGTCTGAGAATCATGATTTTCATTTCCTTTAAAGGAGAAATGTAAACATTTAGCTCTGAAGGAGCCCAAGTCCTTCAGACATAGTAGGAAGAAATGAGTTTGTATACACACATATGTATGTGTACGTGTATGTATTTATAGCAACTTACCAATAGGTCCTGGAGTTTGCACTAAAAAGAAATCCAAATTAACACATTAGTATGGTTACTTAGCAGAAAAGTTTATATTCTGGTTTTAATTAATTCTATCCTAGAGGTGGGGCTTAGGGAGGCAGAGAGGAAGTGAAATCAGTTATGAGATCATGAGAGAGAACAAACTAAATCTAAGTTAGAGCAGAAGGCTGCCATATTCCAGCCTGAGGACAGAGGTTTCTGAAGGACTCTTGTCACTGTAGGAGACATTAGAGGAAGATGAATCTACTTTCCCTTCCCGTCAGTAGCAGTGGAAGATACTGCCTTCTTAAGGGATGATCCTTGTACTCAGTATTTCTTACCATCTCTATGTTTAGGCCTAGGCATGAGTGTAGAAGGTAAGGAACCAGGTTGTTCCTTCTCACAGATTCACATATGGGGGACTAAAGGAGAGGTCTCTAAGCAATAGGGCAACAAAATCTTTGTGGTTTAAAATTAAATTTTTTTCCCCATTGTGGGGCTTGAACTCAGGGCCTAAGTGCTGTCCCTGAGTTCTTTTGCTCAAAGCTAGCACTCCAATACTTTGAGTCACAGCGCCACTTTGTTTTTTTTTTGGTGATTAATTGGAGATAAGAGTCTCCTGGTCTTTCCTGCTCAGGCTGGCTTTAAGCTGCAATCCTTAGATCTCACCCTCCTGAGTAGTTAGGATGTCAGGTGTGAGCTACATTGCCCAGCAAACTCTATGGTTTTTAATGTGCATTGGGCCTTTAGCTGATATTCTAACTCTGATCTTATAGTGAGCTGATAATGATGAAAAACTCAGGTTACTTCTAAGCGTACGAATGACCTTTGATTAGAAACTGCCTCAATTTGGAGAACTCTAAATATCCATTAAGAAGCCATCACTTCCCCAAATGCGGTGGGAATGTCATAGGATATCTTGGTTTTTGAGGGACCTGGGGTGGGGTGTTCTAAACCAGGGTTCTCCCTTCTTCTTTTATCTGTCCTCCAATTCTCTTTTTGCTCATTTTTATTTCCTTCCCATTGTTCTCTCAACATTTGCTTGTTGGGAGGCCAAAGAAAATAGCCCTCAGTGTCTACCTGTGGACACACCTATACCTGAGTGTTACAGGCACACACACAGAAAATGTGGCTCTTCTGGGACAATGGCTCCCTCCTGTGTTAGATCCTACTACTGAATGCTAGATGAGGGCTGTGATAATTCTGTTGCTCTAAACAGGTTAATCTAAAAAGATTCTCTACCCCTCCCCTACCAGTAGGCAGTACAATGTCTTTCTTTTCCACAGGTACTCATTTTATGGTGCTCATGATGGAAAATACTTTGGATCATACACATAAGCCTCCAATCGTTACTTTTCAAATTCTTTTTTTTTTTGTTTTTTATAATTTTCTGTGCAAAATAGCTAGAAGATTTTGATTTGCTTTTCTAGATTTGGATATATTAGTCTATGAACAGTAGACAAGCTACAATTTTAACTGTTCTGTAAAGTAATTTAATATTTGATTCTATTTTTATCTATTAATATTATTAATGTGTGCCTTTGATTCTGAAGCAGAACTGTTAGGATACTTACCTCTCAATATCAGTAAATCCTTGGATAGATGCTTTAAATTTTATTGTTTCTTCCTATATTTCTTCCTCCTTTCCATTCTTTTTTTTTTTTTTTTTTGGGTCCGGTCATGGGGCCTGAACTCTGGGCCTGGGCGCTGTCCCTCAGCTCTTCAGCTCAAGGCTAGCGCTCTACCACTTGAGCCACAGCGCCACTTTTGGCTTTTTTTTTTTTTGCTTATGTGGTGCTGAGGGATTGAACCCAGGGCCTCATGCATGGAAGGCAAGCGCTCTACCACTGAGCCACTTTCCCAGCGCCCCCCTTTCTATTCTTAATCTGTGACTTGTTGTACATCTGCCTTTCTTCCCTTTCTCAGCTTTATTGGTACTCATTTATTCTCTTCTCCTATCTGCCAATGAATTTGATCTTTCTTCTTTTGTTCACATTTATTTCTTCCTATTTTTCCTCTTTCCCTAATATTTTGTCTGACTCCTACTTTTTGCATTCATTGTTGATTTTTTTCACTTTCTCTTTCTTTAGGCTCTTTTCCCTCTTGAATTCCAGCACTGGAAGTTCATTTTATTCACTGTCAATAACACACTATATCACACTAAAAAAATGATAGTGGAAAGAACAGCCAGTAAAATATCATTATTGACAACTCTCAATGTGGTTATAATATCCGCCTGACCCATAATTATTGGAATAGCGTATAAATTCAACAAAATAATGCACAAATGGGTATTTTTGTGAGTTTTAGGGATTGAACTTAGAGCCTCAGACTTGCTCAACTTGGTTGCTTGGCTTGTGTTCTACTGCTTGGGCCACACCCCCATCCCTGATTTTTGCTGGTTAGAGATGGAGTCTAGTGAACATTTCTGGCTTGGAACTGATCTTCTCTAGAACTCAGCCTCCTGAGTAGCAAGGATTTCAAGTGGGAGGCAATGGTGCCCAGCTCCTGAAATGAGTACTTGTAAGGTATGTTGAGAATTAGTTCCAAAAATGTGACAAATGTTTGATTCATATTTATCTATTACATGAACATAGAAGAAACTCAAGTGATATTTCCTTAGTTTTATAATTTTAATGTCTTAATGTTTGCAAGAAATAATATAACAAAGTATGTGAAACAAACTCTTTGACAAGGAGAGGTCTTGGTTTATAAACACATAATTATGAATTCTTGTGTCTTGGAACCAATTATTGATACTGTTTCCATGGGAAAATGTAATAGGGAAAGGTATTAAAAGTTGATGAGACTTGGAGAGAACCTTTCAGAGAAATTAGAAGTGAAAAGAAACTTAAAATGCACTGCTTTACAAAGTGAAGATAATCTAATAGTGAAAAAAAAAACCTGCATGAAAAGCAAGATATTTACGTGCTGTATTTTAAGTCTTTGTTACATATTGGCTCAAAATCATGGAATGGTACACTTAAATGGGTGAGGAAGGACAATTTCTATGGGTTTATTTTCCCCCTGTATTTCAGCCACATAATATATATATATATATATATATATATGTATGTATATATATATATATATATATCACATATGTAAGTAACTATATAAATAAAAATATTAAAATATAAACATATGTAAATAAATTATATTTATAAGCTATGAAACTAAAATATATATTAGAACCTGGCTGAACCCAGTCTAGGGGAGTTCTGGGAAGGATCATGAGCCCTTTGATCTGTAGGTGTAAATAATTGAAATAACAATGGACTTACATTGTCAAGGACAAAAAAGCATTATGATTGAGACTAGTATGACTTACCAATGGTCTTTTGCGAGAGCTCTGGAAAAAGAAGCAAAGAAAATTTAAAAAGTAAAAGAAATTAGTAGATGACTTCCAACTTTGGAGACCACAGCTCCTATTTGTATGCTTTCCTTAGTAAGAATATGCACCACTAATTGAGATCAGCTGCAGCTGGGTAATTGATTTTTTTATTGTTGTTGGAAATACTGTGGAAAGGTAAAGCTTAGAAGGGCCTTTCTTATTCAATGGATCCACTGAGCGAGCAGCAGGTTGCAGCTACACTAAGTAGGACTTAACTCTTTGGTCCATTTAGTCCTTGTAGAAGATTAGAAAAATCATTCCTCATTTAAACTACTTTCTTCCTCTCTCCTTTACTTTTTTCCACCTCACTCTGTTTTGAGAAGTCCTTATGTGCTGTTAGCAAGCCACTGGAGGCCTTCTCCAAGGGGCTACCTCACAGTATGGATGGTGTTTATCAAAGATGTATGTCCAAGACTTATCAATGACTTACTTATTAATCACATATTGGGTAGAAGAAACTCCAAAAGGCCAAGAAAATGTGAACTCCAAACCTTTGAAATCCCGTGGAAACCAGGAAAAAAATTTTCCCATAGTGTCTTAGGGAGGATATTTCAGGAAACAAAGTCTCTATAATGTAGAATCAGACAGCAAACTTACTGATTGGTCCTGTAGATCCAGCTGAGAGAGAGAGGGAGTGGGAGACAGAGAGAGAGGATGTCATTATATCAACATTATGAATCACTGTGAAGGAAATGTTTTTTATCTAGTACACATTCGAAAGGGGTTGTCATAAATGAAGATCAAGAGTTGCTTTTATGGGGCTGGGAAGGTGGCTCAGTGGTAGAGCGCTTGCCTTCCATGCATGAGGCCTTGGGTTCGATTCCTCAGCACCACATAAGCAAAAAAAGAAAAAAGCTGGAAGTGGCGCTGTGGCTCAAGTGGTAGAGTGCTAGCCTTGAGCTGAAGAACTAAGGGACAGCGCCCAGGCCCAGAGTTCAGGCCCCACGACCAAACCCCCCTCCTTGCCTTCCATGCATGAGGCCTTGGGTTCGATTCCTCAGCACCACATAAGCAAAAAAAGAAAAAAGCTGGAAGTGGCGCTGTGGCTCAAGTGGTAGAGTGCTAGCCTTGAGCTGAAGAACTAAGGGACAGCGCCCAGGCCCAGAGTTCAGGCCCCACGACCAAACCCCCCTCCTTGCCTTCCATGCATGAGGCCTTGGGTTCGATTCCTCAGCACCACATAAGCAAAAAAAGAAAAAAGCTGGAAGTGGCGCTGTGGCTCAAGTGGTAGAGTGCTAGCCTTGAGCTGAAGAACTGAGGGACAGCGCCCAGGCCCAGAGTTCAGGCCCCACGACCAAACCCCCCTCCTTCCCCCCCCCCCCAAAAAAAGAGTTGCTTTTATGGAAAGCCTTAGGTAGGCTTCCTATTGTCAATACATAGGATCTAAAAGAATAGAGGCTTCCTTTTGTTTTTAGTGATGATTAAAATCCTTTGAAGGATTGAGAAAAATTTATTCCATATTAATCACACACACATACACACACACACACACACACACACACACACACACACACACACACACACGATCAGTCATCAGAGGGACCAGAGTAGAGAAGAATCCAACTTGATACTTACGGATGGGTGCTGAGAATTGCACTGAAATATAAAAAGGGGGAAAATCAGTGTGACATTAACTGAGTTCTCAAACCACCAATATTTTTTTTCCTAAAGAAAACATTTCTTATAAATTGTCTTTAAGTAGTTGTATAAGGGGGTTTCAATTCAACATGTCAGTTTATGAGTTCAACGCATCTTGATCAAGGTTACCTCTTCTATCATTTTCCCCCATTCTCTTCCAACCCCACCCATCCCCTCAAGTTACCTGGTTCATATGTTCACATATATACATTGAGTATTATATACCATACTTTAGTTTATGTATGTATGTGCAGAGTCCTGTATATGTTTATAATACAGATCTGACTTCCACATATAAGAGAAAATATTCATGGCTTTGTCTCTCTGAGCCTTACTTCACTTAACAAATTTTTCCCAGTTCCATTCATATTTTCCTGTGAAAGTCATAATTTTGTTCTTCCTGATGGGAGTGAATATATATATATATATCACATTTTTTTAAATTGTGAAAATACCCTACAGAGGGGTTACAATTACACGGGCAAGGTAATGAATGCACTTCTTTTTTTTTTTTTTTTTTAATTTTATTTAATTTTATTTGAGAACATACTGTACAGAGGGGTTACAATTACATGGGCAGGATAATGCATACATTTCTTACCAAGCATTGCAGCCTCCTCCTTTGTTTACCCTTCACCTCCCTTCCCAGCCTCCCCCCTCCCTCCCACCCAATCATACCCCCCCTCCCCCCCAATGAATGCACTTCTTATCAAGCATTGCTGCCTCCTCCTTTGTTTCCCCTGCCCATCCCTTCCCATCTCCCTCCCTCCGCCAAAGTTGTAAAGTTCATTTTTTGATATAACATCTTGTACATCTCATTGTTGCAATGGATCTCAAAAATATGGAACGCTTCATGAATTTGTGTGTCATCCTTGCGCAGGGGCCATTGCTAATCTCTGTATCATTCTAATTTTAGTATATGTGCTGTTGAAACGAGCACTATATCACATTTTTCTTTCTTTTTTTTTTTTTTGGGTCTGGTCGTGGGGCCTGAACTCTGGGCCTGGGTGCTGTCCCTCAGCTCTTCAGCTCAAGGCTAGCGCTCTACCACTTGAGCCATAGCACCACTTCCGGCTTTTTTCTTTTTGCTTATGTGGTGGTGCTGAGGAATCGAACCCAGGGCTTCAAGCATGCAAGGCAAGCGCTCTACCACTGAGCCACCTTCCCAGCCCTATCACATTTTTCTTAAGAAACTTTGAAGCAGAGGGAGAATGCTCATGCAAGACTGCAGATAATGTTTTTGGGGAATCTCATGACCTTCCCAACAGATCAGGTCGAGATGATTCCATTCAGTATCCAGCTTAACTGAGAGATTTCAGTAAATGAAAAAAAAAGCAAAAGAAAAATATAGAAAGAAAACACAAAATTTAAATATAGCTATTTGGCTTTCCCTTTTCTGAAATCATTGATAATTCTGGGCCTTTTGTCTCGTGTCGTTGGGAAATTCAGGAGACTTGAATGCAATCAATGGAGTGCAATTTGATTGCATTCAATTTGAGTGAACTCGAGTGGACAGTCCTAGGGGTATAGGAATGGAAACAGAGGCCAACAGGGTCCTAGGCCCCATAGAAAGCCAAGGATGTATGAATTATGAGGACTTTCTATTGTTGTTCCTGAATGTCTTTGCAGAAGAACCAAGTACTTCTCATTATCTTTACCAAATGGGAGTAAAATAAACTTTGCCTTAACATTTAAAAATTTTTACATAGTAATGTATTACATTTTATGAAGTAAAAAAGAAAGAATCAAGAAACCAAAAGGAACTCACTTATAGGTCCAATAGCTCCAGCTGAAAGATGGAAAAATCAAAACAGAACTAATTAGGTCTTGGCATAGGAAAATACAGTTTGCATCAAAATTCTTTCTGGGAAAACATCAGAAATGAAGAAACCGGGAACAAGTTTCCACCTTGGATAGTTAGGCAATGAAGTTTATAAATGCCTATTCCTCATCTTGGGGGCCCCAAGACTCTGACAATGTGAGTGTAGGGATGAAGTGGTCCTTCTCTGTGGGGTGAACTGTTTGCAGCTATGAGGTTGCTCAGCCACAGCCTGCAAAAGCACCCATTGGCAGGGTTCATTTGAACTTGCTTAGCTAGAACCCAGTCTTGTCTTTCAAAGAAAGCAGTGGAATTATTGTGTTTGTGGTATTTGGCTTCTAATTCAATAGAGTAACTTGGCCTGTCTTTTTTTTTTTGGTCCGGTCATGGGGCCTGAACTCTGGGCCTGGGTGCTGTCCCTCAGCTCTTCAGCTCAAGGCTAGCGCTCTACCACTTGAGCCACAGCGCCACTTCCAGCTTTTTTTTTTTCTTTCTGCTTATGTGGTGCTAAGGAATCGAACCCAGGGCCTTGAGCATGCAAGGCAAGCGCTCTACCACTGAGCCACCTTCCCAGCAACTTGGCCTGTCTTATCTTAGTATAAGAGGAAATAGAAACTCTGCAGAGATTCATGGCATTCACAGGGAACTTGAGTCAGTAAAGGCCTCAGGACACGAGGCCCGCATGTGTGTCCATCAGTCTTCTCAGGGTATGATGCCTCATGAGTTCCAATCCTCAAACTTCTTTTCTCTCCTTTAGGGTTGGCTCTGTCTCAAGAGTTCAAGGTCTAATCATCCTCAGGAGTGCTAAGAAATGAGTTAAATCCTGGTGACTTTTCTCTTTCTTGTCACTTCTTTAAGTCAACTACTCTGTGTAGGAACAGGAAAGCTGGTTAGATGTGGGCCAAGTATACTAACTGGCTACTTCCCAAGGACAGAAGATTGAAATCCTGCAGAGCAACAACATTCAGATTATAACGTGAGCACAAATGCCATGAGGATTTTCATTTAAAAATGGGGTATGTTTAGGTCAGAGTAATTAGCAGGCTGAGATTCTGCATCTCTAACAAACCCGAAGACTGCAGGCCCTGGGACTACTCTGAGCAGTAAGGTGATAAAGGGTTGATAAAATCTAATACATCACATCTGTTATATGTCATTGCTTCCATTTACCCTTTCCCCCTCCTTTTCCAAATCAGCTACCTCTCATATACCCCTTCCTCTCTACTTGCTCCCAGTTCTTCTGCCAGAGATATTTGTTATAACATCACTTCAAATTCTCCCTGGAAACTTCTAGACTTTTGTTTTGGTCATAGCAGGTCAGATCACCATCAGTGACAGCTTGGGGACCTTCAGTCTTCACACTGGATCTTATTGCATTATACAGACACACTCTTTGTGTGTGTGTATGCCAATCCTGGGGCTTGAACTCTGGTCCTAGGTGCTGTCCCCTGAGCTTTTTTTTTTTTTGGTCCAGTCGTGGGGCCTGAACTCTGGGCCTGGGCGCTGTCCCTCAGCTCTTCAGCTCAAGGCTAGCGCTCTACCACTTGAGCCACAGCACCACTTCTGGCTTTTTTCTTTTTGCTTATGTGGTGCTGAGGAATCGAACCCAGGGCCTCAGGCATGCAAGGCAAGAGCTCTACCACTGGGCCAACTTCCCAGCCCCTGTCCCCTGAGCTTTTATGCTCAAAGCTAGCACTCTACCACTTCAGCCACAGCTCTACCTCTGGCTTTTTGATGGTTAATTGGAGATAAAAGTGTCATGGACTTTCCTGCCTAGGCTGGCTTCGAACCATAATCCTTAGATCTCAGCCTCCTGAGTAGCTAGGATTATAGATGTGAGCCACCAGTGGCCCAGCTCATAAACACTCTAGGTAAGTCTTGAGTGGAATGGCTGCCACTTTTGATGGATATGACTAGAACACCTCAGACAGGGGATTTTCTTATTTAATACTTGACCCCTCTGTTCCTGACCCTTTTCTTTGGCCATTTAATCTGAAAACATTGTCAACACTGTAGATGATAATACTTTCCCACAGAGGATGAAAAGGGGGACAGAATGGACAGTTTGTGCAGAAGGAAAGAAAAGACATCAAGAGAAATATAACATGTCTCACTTAGTCTAACCATGTAGTAAATCAAATGGATGACTAACAAGAAAAAATAACTTACTGATGGTTCCTGGAGTGCCAGCTAAAATTCAAACATAAAAAAAGTCAAGTTTGGAGAGAGTATGACATAAGACATCTATTCAAAAGTTTCAGATCAAGCATGTACTACCTGTTAAATTTACAAAGAAAGGCAGTGAGAGGAAGGCTGTTTAAGAGCTGGATACGATTATACTCTATAATCATTTTTTTTCTTTTTTTTTGGGTCCGGTCATGGGGCCTGAACTCTGGGCCTGGGTGCTGTCCCTCAGCTCTTCAGCTCAAGGCTAGCGCTCTACCACTTGAGCCACAGCGCCACTTCCGGTTTTTTCTTTTTGCTTATGTGGTGCTGGGAATCGAACCCAGGGCCTCAGGCATGCAAGGCAAGCGCTCTACCACTGAGCCACCTTCCCAGCCCCCATCATTTTTTTTCTTTTTTTTTTTTGGGGGGGTGGTAGTGAGGCTTGAATTCAGGGTCTCTCACTTTCATTTTGCTTTTTGCTCAAAACTGGCACTCTGCCATCTGAGCCACACCTCCATTTTCTGTAATTATTTCTTCTTGATTTCAATTGTCACTGTCTTCCTTCTACTAAATCTTTCTACAAGCTTTGTTTTTAAAATGCTAAACCATCTCACCCAACCTCAGCATTTTTCTTACATATTCTAGAGAATTTGTTTAGTAACAGAGTTTTCACATTGCTAAACAAAAGTCTTAGTACCAACCAGGCTCAAGTTCCTCACTGGTAAAAAAGAAAATAGTAGTAAAGGAACAAGTGTTTTTGTTTTTTTTTTTAATCTTTCCTTCCATGTTCTTCACCACCCTCTTCAAGCCTCCCTGTCCCCATAGTAGGTACTTTACAGAAAATAAAAAAGAATGAAGTTATAAATATGGGATACTTACTCAAAGATCCTTTAGCTGCTTTCAAATATCTTTCATCACCTAGGATAAATATTGACAAATAAAATCTTATGAATTGGACTACAGAAGTCATTTCCCCCTTCCCAGAGGTGAGAGATGAATAGTCTTGAGGTTAAGGATCTGAGTGCCGGCTCTGCTATTCTCCAGCTCTATGACTCTGGCAAATCATCCCATCTTTTAACATTTCTTGCCCCCTCCCCCGCCCCCGCCCTGTCTTTACAGTGGAACTATCTCTTGGCTTACGCTGTGAAGATTATAGTGAAAAATCAGGAGTAGTAACAGATGAGAAAGCTAGAAAGTTCTATTGCAAACAGTAGGGTACTGAGTGCTCACTCACTGACCCTCAGCTACACCCCATTTCTGACTTTTTGTTGGAGATAAGAAGATCTGGTGTACAATTCTAGATAGCCTTGTTCTAGAGGCTGTATGCAGGTAATGGTCTCCGTATACGAAATTAAATTTAAGCCCAGTTTGAAGTTGGCTGGGCTCTGTCCCTTAGCTTTTTCATTAATGGATGGCGAGCGCTCTACCACTTCTACCTTTTTGCTGGTTAACTGGAGATAAGAGTCTCATGGACTTTCCTTTCCTGTCGTGGATGTGGCTGGCTTTACAGCCATCCTCAAGTCTCAGCCTCCTGAGTAGCTAGGATTCCAGGCCTGAGCCGCTGGAACCTGGCTAACAAATCAACTTACTTTGAAAGTCCTTGTTAGAGGTTCCAATTATACTGCTCTCAACTCGTTGAGAAACAGTTCCTAGTAGATCAGACATGAGTCATCATTCCCTCCCTCCACCCCCCCACCCCCCCAAATCCCATAGCCGGAGGAACAGCATAGTTTCCTGAAGATCAATTTGGGATGTGAGAAAAATCAAACATAATCTGTAAGAAGTAAAAGGAAGGGTAAAATTCATAGCTATGTTGGAGATGAATGCTGGGAAGATAGCTGGGTGGGAGTGGGGGGCCAAAGGCCTGAGCAGAGGAATTTGTTTAAGCACAGAATGGCGGGTCATTGCATTGGGGAAGGAGAAAGGTGATAAAGGTAAGCATGACCAATGTTGGTTAAACTGACTAGTATTGGTTAAATGGGCCAATGAAGGCCAAGTAGATGCTCATAAACTTCAAGTCTTGTCACCCTTCCAGAGTAACAAACAAGACTAGGAGACATCCCCTTCCTAGTGGAAAAGTCCAGATTTTGAAACTAGAAGAAAAACTTCCACATGGAGCCTTGCTGAAACACTAAACACAGTAGCAACAAAACCAAGTTAGTATAGAGTTAAAGAGTTAAATAATCCACACACTTTCCAAGAGTTTTTCTAGACTTTTGTATGACTAAATTAGGTGAAACAAAGCAAAACTAAGGAAAAACCTGCCTTAATTATAAAATATTGAACCTGATAGTTTCCTGAAGGCAGCTTTTAAGAGCCATATCATGTCATAACTTGGTCTTTTTCATAGGGTAAGGGATGGCATAGTATTGGACAAGCACAATCACTTTTCAGATTTAGATTAATTCACAATTTAAGATTTTATATGGCATTTTAAATGGAAGTCATATTACTAGACATATGCAGTTTTCATTTCTAAAGGATACTTGGATTTAGGAAATTAAATGTATTTACTAATGTTTTGGTGATAGAAAAGCACTAGTATAACTAATAAGGCTTACTTCAGTTTTTACCTTTTTTATTAGCTCTATACCTTTTGAAAGTCAATGTTCTTAAACTTTTTCATGTGTACCTTTAAATATGCACTCAGTAAGCATGACTTCCTTTAATTATAATCTATGCAAGGTCTCCCTCCCATCCCCTATCCTTTTTACATTCCACACTCATTTTCCCTCCTCATTCTAAGTTAAAATAAAACTTTTTTTTTTTTTTGTCGATTGTGGGGCTTGAACTGGGTCTGCGCGCTGTCCCTTAGCTCTCCAGCTCAAGGCTAGTACTCTACCACTTTAAGCCATATCACCACTTCTGTTTTTCTGGTGGTTTATTGGAGATAAGAGTCTCACAGACTTTCCTGCCTGGACTGGCTTTGAACCATGATCCTCAGATCTCAGCCTTCTGAGTAGCTAGGATTTCAGGCGTGAGCCACTGGTGCCTGGCATAAAATTATTCTTGTATTGCTAAAACCATCATTGCTAGATAAAACAAAATTCCACTCCCTATGCTTTTTGTTAAGCAGTGGGCATCCATTTTCTAAAGCTCTCATTAATTTCAGATAAAATAATGGTGGATAAGGGAAAGAAGAAGAGGGAAAAGAGCTTGGAGAATTAGGAATAAGTTTCCCAGCTCAATGACAGACTCAAGAGAAGCAGAATTTGGAAAGAAAGGAACTTACCCATTTGTTCTCTTAAAAAAATAAATAAAAACAAAATGTTATGTGGTTTTCTAGCTCAAAAGTGACTTTTTATTCTGTCCTCTTCTGGGGATGTGTGTGTGAAGGTCAGAAAATGGAGCCCCTGGGAACACCAAACCCCTGGGAATGTTAGACCTAGTTCAGGGAGGTGGGGATTACACATGTATTCATTATTGCCAGCCAACTTGGGCACATCTTTAGGGAACATTACTGTCAGCCATACAAAACCCCCAAGGAACTTTCATTTACTTTCCAGAAGTCAGTCTGATTCTTTCTTTTTTGACAGTCGTAGGGCCTGAACTCTTGGCCTGAGCACTGTCCCTCAGCTCTTCAGCTCAAGGCTAGCGCTCTACCACTTGAGTCAGCGCCACTTCCACCTTTTTCTGATTATTTGGTGCCGAGGAATCGAACCCAGTGTCTCATGCATGCAAGGCAAGCACTCTACCACTGAGCCACCTTCCCAGCCCCTGACTGATTCTTGAGGTATCTGGTTATAGAAAGCAAAGAAATCAGGGAGAAATAGGAAACTGGCTTCTGCTGTGCTTTGGTGGAATCAATTTGGGTGTTTAGGTAAATGTTCTCTTGGCGAAATGTTGGCAGAATTGAGGAAAAGGAAAGGAACTTACCAATAGTTGATCGAGACGTTCCTGAAAGAAAACAAAAGCAAGAATGAGTTGTTCTGTGTCTTTGGGGGTGGGGGAGCGTAGATTCCACAGACATTGTATCACAATGGTTGTGGGAAAGAGGCAGGGACCAATCCCATCCCGTTTTCCGTTACCCATTGCCACACAATGTGATCTGCAGCTCCTTATCTACTTACAGATTGACTTTCAGGTACAAACTTCAGACTTCCGGTGTATTTCACCTGCCATTCACTTGAGGTAGAATAGGACCGAAAGAGCTGTGCCATGGGCCTTTTAGTTTGTACAGTGAATCTTAGCCAAAAGTTTGAGGTGAGGTCTTTAACTTTTAGAAGAGAGGGAATGATTTCAAGTTTCTAAGTCCTTGAACATTTTTGTCTCTATATCTTGTCTTATTTTTATTCAGCTGGCTCTTGGCTGTTTTCTTAACTTTCTCCTTCTCTCTCAAATTTATTTCTGGGTTTTCCCTTTGTTTGAAAGATCCTGTGTTAGACTAAATTATTACTAAATAACTGCTCCAAAGGGGATTTTCTACTTTCTGTAAATCACTTATGGGGATGCTGAGTAGTGAGAGAGCAAGATGAGGAGCTTCTTGATTAGGAGAAGATAAAGAGGGCCTGCTGCCAAGATTGATAGCTCAGCCTCTCTATTTACTTGCAAAAGATTGGCCCACAACATTTTCCTAAGTCTTAAAGGGTAGAGATGAGATGGAAAGCAAGAAAGGAAAGGTTTCTGTGTATATAGAGAGGAAATGCTTAACCTTCCTTCAAATTTATTTTCCATTAGCATACATTAGCATATGTATATATATATAAGTGTACTTTGAACAAATGTTTGTTGAGTTTTGTTATGCTATATCTTTATATTATCTACTATATATATAAAACATTACATATCCATACACACACACTTATATGAAAGGTGCTTTGATCCTCTTAACCATCCCCTTTTCCCTCCCCACTCCCATACATTCCTCTAGATGGTTTCTTCTGTTTATAGTCATGTTCCGCTACCACCATCACCACTACCAATACCACTACCACCACCACCACCACCACCACCACCACTACCACCACCACCACTTCCTCCTCCTCCTCATTAATCGTTATGATTTTAGTCTAGGTTCCATATATGAGCAAAATCATTCTATATTTGGCCTTTTGAGCTTGGCTTATCTCAATAAACATGATGAACTACAGGTCTACTTTCCAGCAAAGAACATAATTTCAGCTTTCTTTATGGCTGAATAATATTCTACTGTGTATGTATACCACGTTTTCTTTATCAATTCATCAGCAGATGGACTACTTACTATGCCAAAATATTATCAGTGGTTGAATCAAGGGCATGGTTATACAAGTGTAGGATATTTCTGCACTTTATTTTTAAACCTTTTCTAAAAGAAGGGGAAAAGACAAATACAGAAATAACAGAGGTTGCAAATCAGAAGATAGAATTGAAAGAAATCCACAAAAGACTTACCTACGGAGCTGGCTGTTGGTGCTAAAACACACAGGAAAATATGAGGTGAATCATCAGAATTTGGATCCTCAACCTTTGCATATCAACTTCATTGTGACACCCTCTCAAGATTGAAACCCAGGCCCAGGGAGGCATTTCACACGCACACACACGCTCACACACACACGCATGCACGCATGCACGCACAAATCATATGCTCTGATAGGGGTTTCCCCCTCCCCTCCTTGAAAAGACAATCTAAGGGAGTATTAATGTTTTTTTGTGAGAGCCAAATTTTTGTCAAGAAGCAAGACAATACTTACTGTAATCTCTGGACATCACTGAAACACACACAAAACAAAGAAAAAATCAGCTTATATTTTTTGATTTCTAAAATATGTAATCATATTTATGATTATATTATAGGGGATCATTTAATCAACATCTTCAAATATCCAGTGCAAGAAACAAGGGGAAAATCTCACGGCTTAGGGCTGGGAAGGTGGCTCAGTGGTAGAGCGCTTGCCTTGCATGCATGAGGCCCTGGGTTCGATTCCTCAGCACCACATAAGCAGAAAAAAAAAAAGCTGGAAGTGGCACTGTGGCTCAAGTGGTAGAGTGCTAGCCTTGAGCTGAAGAGCTGAGGGACAGTGCCCAGGCCCAGAGTTCAGGCCCCTTAACTGGACTACCCCCCCCCCCCCCCAAAAAAAAAAAAAGATTTCATGGCTTACTTTAGGGGTTAAATAAAATTTTTAAAAAAGCAGGCAAAGGCTAACAGAAAAAGAATATATTAGTTATAAGACAAATGAGATCAATTAAGATAAGGAATGGTAAGGTATTTACTTAGTCAATTGAGAATTCAAGTTCAATGACTGTTTATTTTGGTGCAAATCCTGGGGTCTTGACCAGAGGGCCTGGGCACTGTCCCTGAGCTCCCTTGCTCAAGGCTAGCACTCAAACACTTGAGCCACTCTAGCTTTTTTTCAAAGCCACTTCTGGCTTTTTGGTGGTTAACTGGAGATAGGAGTCTCACATATTTTCTTGCCCCAGCTGGCTTCAAACTGTGATCCTCAGATCTCAGCCTCCTGAGTAGCTAGAATTACAGGCGCGAGCTATTGGTGCCTGGTTTCATGACACTTTTTTTTTTTAACAAATACATATTCATGTATCTATTATTCTTGAATATATTTTTCATGACCTAAAACTTCTTTTTTTTTTTTTTTTTTTTTTGGGTCCAGTCGTGGGGCCTGAACTCTGGGCCTGGGCGCTGTCCCTCAGCAATTCCGCTCAGGGCTAGCACTCTACCACTTGAGCCACAGCGCCACTTCCGGCTTTTTTTTTCCTGCTTATGTGGTGCTGAGGAATCGAACCCAGGGCCTCATGCACGCAAGGCAAGCGCTGTACCACTGAGCCACCTTCCCAGCCCTAAAACTTATTTCTTAGTGAAATAATGGAAACAGAATTGCTAAAACATCTGGAAACAAAGTCAATCACACACACACAAAAATAAGCCATGTTGGCAGGTACTGGTGGTGGCTCATACCTGTAATCCTCACCTCAAAGCTCCTGTGTCAAAGGGTTTGTCCCCAATGAATGTATCAGGGTTCAGAGGTGGGGCCTTTTGGAAGTGATTGGATTATGAGGGCCTTGACCTCATGAATGTATGAATTCATTTAAGAATGTATTTGGGGGAAGGGACTTTGTTATGAACATGAACTCTCTCTGCTTTCCAACTGGCATGAGCTGAGTAGTTTGCTCCGACATGTGCCTAAAAGCAGCTAGACCAAGGGAAAATGAACTGAGACTTAGGAAACCAGAGACTCTAAGCACATCTTTCTTCATTTTAGTTGTTTTTCTCCAATATTTTATCAGAGTGAGTGGAAGCTGAATCACACAGCAGGTTTTACAGCCCCTTAGACTATTATGGCAGGAAGAAATGTGGATATTTTTTCTTATGTTTTATCGTAATTTTAAAATATACTTTCCTTGGGCCTCATGTAAAATGATTATAGGATTGAAGAAAAAAAGTCAAAATGCTTAATTTCTTTTTTCTTTTCTTTTCTTTTTTTTTTTTGCGGGTCGTGGGCCTGAACTCTGGGCCTGGGAGCTGTCCCTCAGCTCTTCAGCTCAAGGCTAGTGCTCTACCACTTGAGCCACTGCACCACTTCCAGCTTTTTCTGTTTTTGTGGTGCTGAGGAATCAAACCCAGGGCCTCAGGCATGCAAGGCAAGCACTCTACCACTGAGCCACCTTCCCAACCCCCAAAGGCTTAATTTCTTATAAATATACTTATATGTGTTATTTGTTTAATGATCTAGTATCTAACTTATTTACCACTTTCTGTTGAATACGAATGTTGGAAATCTAAAAGAAGATGAAAACACAGTGAGATTACAGGTTGGGAGGTGTTATCTACTTTGCTTTCTAATCACATGAGAATATATTTACCTCTTGATCTTTTAGATTTTTTATTGGAAATACCTATTTTAGGAAAGGAAATGAAAACATTAATCTTACCAACAGGTCATCGAAAAATATGTCTACCATTACTCTACATCATTACAAATAATATATGTTATTTTCCCAGATATTCCCATTTTCTTTGGGTTCTACATCAGAAAGCAAAGAGAAGATGCCATAACTCTCTTTCTTTCTTTCCTTCCTTCCTTTCTTTCTCTTTCTTTCTTTCTTGGAGGGTCTGGTCATGGGGCCTGAACTCTGGGCCTGGGCACTGTCCCTCAGCTCTTCAGCTCAAGGCTAGTGCTTTACCACTTGAGCCACAGTGCCACTTCCGGCTTTTTTCTTTTTTCTTATGTGGTGCTTAGGAATTGAACCTAGGGCCTCATGCATGCAAGGCAAGCGCTCTACCACTGAGCCACCTTCCCAGCCCGCCATAACTCTTTTCTTTTCACCTTTATTGTTTATGACAGATGAATCATAGAGAGGTAAGGAGGAGAGGGATGAAACAAATATAAAACATAAGCAACAAGCAGAATGACCAAAATAGCTAAATTTCTCTCTTTTCCCTTCCTCCTCAGGGATGAGAGAGAGAGAGAGAGAGAGAGAGAGAGAGAGAGAGAGAGAGAGAAAGAGAGAAAGAGAGAGAGGAGATAGAAAGAGAAAGAGAGAGAATGAATATAATTGTTTTATATGTAAACCTCGTAACCCTTTTGGTAGGCAGGTCTACTAGAGACATTAGTGGCTCAATACAGGAATAAGACAAAGCACTGGTGGCTCATGTTTGTAATCCTAGCTACTCAGGAGGCTGAGATCTGAGGATCATGGTTTGAAGCCAGCCTAGACAGGAAAGTCCATGAGATTCTTATCTCTTACTCAGAATAGGCCTGAAGTGGCTCTGTGGCTCTCAAGTTGGTAGAGCACTAGCCCTGAGCCAAAGAAACTCAGGGAAAACCCTCAGGCCCTGAGTTCAGGCCCCAAGACTGTCCCTCCCCCCAGATGTAAACATTTTATCCCCAATTTTACACGTCTTTACACATCATTTCAAGAAGGTTCATTAACCCTTAGAAGATCTGAAGTAAACAATCCTGGGGCTTGAACTCTGGGCCTGGGCACTGTCCTTGAGCTCTTTTTTTTTTTTTTTTGTCAGCCCTGGGGCTTGAACTCTGGGCCTGGGTGCTGACCCTCAGCTCTTCAGCTCAAGGCTAGAGCTCTATCACTTGAGCCACAGTGCCACTTCCAGCTTTTTCCATTTATGTGGTGCTGAGGAATCGAACCCAGGGCCTCAGGTAAGTGAGGCAAGCACACTACCACTGAGCCACCTTCCCAGCCCATCCCTGAGCTCTTTGCTCAAGGCTTGTGCTCTACCACTTTGAGCCAAAGCACCACTTCCGGTTTTCTGGTGGATCATTGGAGAAAAGAGTCTTACAGATTTTCCTGCCGGGGCTGGCTTTTAACCACAATCTTCAGATCTCAGCTTCTTGAGTAGCTAAGATTACAGGTGTGGGCTACCAGCATCCAACAATGAATTGTTTTAGTGGTGTTAGGGAGAAAAATGTTTTCTGAGCAAAGTGCACAGATCTTTTGTACTTACATATACATACGCATATAGGGTTGGACATTGTAGCAACAAAAAGATGTTATGCTAACTAATCATGTTCCTAAAGAACAATTCTTACACTACAGTAGTTTTTAATCTAGTTACCTCTATCATCCTCATAGTCCAGAAGTCCAGTACCTTAAGAGCAAAAGCAGACAGAGATCTATGATTTTCCTTTGTGATTATCAGTGGAGTTTTTCATCTAAAGACCCAAGAGTTAATGTAACATGAACTAACTCATCAGATTTGGACTTTTCATGGAATCATCTGGTCTCATTCCTGAGGAGTTTGCTATCTCCAAAACTCAAGATCATGCTTACTCATTTATTCTGTGCAATAAACGTTGGCTTTCAAAGTACTAAGAAATCTTTGGTAGCATTCTCTTGGTAATTTAGAAGTTTATTTTTAATAGGTGCTGGACATGAAATGATGAACTGAACAAATTTTGTTCCTACCACATTGGCACATGCTAACTAATTTCTTTTTCTCATGGGTGGAGGTACTTACTTTGTTCTGAACTGTATCTGGAGATATACATTTCTGTGAAAAAGAATTAGGCAAAAATGTTTCTATTAATTACTTGAGATAGATATATTCCCTCTGACCCAGTTTTCCTTATTCTAGATTATACTTCTTTGCTCCAAGGTGATCTTTCGGATTTAATGCATTCCTGACTCACACTTTCTCCCACACCTTTTTAAAGCTAGCCAAATTGTATCATATTTTCACACTACTTTTTCCCCACTGAGGGTTGAGGCTGAAGATAAGAAATAAGGAGGGAACAGGCGACTGGAGGGGAAGAGATAATGAGGAGCCTTATGCTATAGAAATAAGTGTTCACATTCAGTAACTCCATCTCTGTTTCACTGACAAATACTGCTCTGCATTTGTCTCATTTTATCATCTTTCCTCATTAAGTTACTAAGTCTCCAATTCTTTTCATGTAATATTAGATATTGATGTCTATTAGCTACTGTCTTATCAATCCATTTTTTTTTTGTACCAGCCTTAGAACTTGAACTCAGGGCCTGAGTGCTGTCCATAAGTGTTAATGCTCAAGGCTAGTGCTCTATCATTTGAGTCTACCATTGAGTAGTAGTAGTGCTCTACCATTGAGTGGAGTTTTACTTCTGGCTTCTCATGGACTTTCCTGCCTGGGCTGGCTTCAAACCGCCATCCTCAGATCTCAGCCTCCTGTATAGCCAGGATTACAGGTATGAGCCACTGGTGTTCAGCTCTCTTTCTCTTTTCATACTCAGGTAATTTCCCTTAGCTTAGATAATTTAGAGTATTTTTTGGAGGGTGGTACAGGTGTTGAACCCAGGGCTTTGGATATGCTAGGCTGGCACTCTACAGATGATCCAAACCTCCAACAGTCTTTTACTGGTTGTTTTTGGATCGTTTCTTGCTCTATGCCAGTGATGTGCCTGAACTGCCTACTTGGAGCTTCCTGTTGTTTTCTGGGGTCACAGGCATGTGCTACGGTGTCCAGCTTTGCACTTGTGGAGACAAGGTCTCATATACAAGATTGCCTGTTACCATGATTCTCCCAATCCTAGCTCCCAAGTAGCTTGGGATGACGGGTGTATGCCAGAACACCAGCTATGGGTTGAGAAGAGGACCCCCATAAATTCTTCTGTCAGAACTGACCTCAACTCAAAATCTTCTCATTCCCACTCAGTCTCCCAAGTAAGGATTATAGGTGTAAGGTGTTTTAAAGTATCATCATCATCATCATCATCATCATCCTTATCATTATTATTATTATCTCTTGCTAACTGCTCTGTGATTTTTAAAAAATTTACAGCATTAATAACATAAGCTTTAGGACTTTAACATTGCAAAGAGTATCACTAAGTTCAAGATTCTTTGACTTGTGTTGAAACAGACCCTCAAACACTGGCAACATTTCCAGCTATGTTGTAAGGAGAGCGAGGTGCAGACTAGATCCTGGCCCCCTCCTCTGGGTGTGTGACGGGGAACCTGCATTTAGATTCATTGTCACTCACCATTTTGTTTCCGCCGTGTCCACCTTGTCACCAAAATAGCCAAAATTGCAAGTCCCAGTAGAGTCAGGATGATAGCCAAAGTTATTTCTGAAACAAAAGAAAACTCATCTGTACTGCTTATGGATTTGGGCCAGGTCATTATCGGGGAAAATTTCTGGTCGACAGATAGACTGCTTCTTCTTCCCACCCACACCAGGCTTTGTCTTTTTCCCCTCTCTCCTCCCTCCCTCCCTCCTTCCCTTCTTCCTTCCTTCCTTTCCTCCCTCCCTCTCTCTTGCTCCTTCCTTCCTTCCTTCTTTTCCTTCCTTCCTTCCTTCTTTTCTTTCCTCTTGCCTGCCTGCTTGCCTGCTTCCTTCCTCCCTCCCTCCCTTCCTCCCTCCCTCCCTCTCTCTCTTTCTTTCTTTCTATCTATCTTTTTCTTCTTTCTTTCTTTCTTTCTTTGTTTTTTAAATTGTGAAAATACCCTACAGGGAGTTACAATTACATGAGCAAGGTAATGAGTACATTTGTTATCAAGCATTGTTGCCTCCTCCTTTGTTCCCCCTTACCATCCCTGCCTTCCTATCTTCCCCCCCTTTTTTCCCTCCCCTCCCTCTCCCTCTCCTTCTCCCTCTCCTTCCTTCCTTCCTTCCTTTCTTTCTTTCTTTCTTTTTCTGTCTAAGTGTTGTCTCTGAGTGTCTTTGCTCAAAGCTAGCACTCTACCTCTTGAACCACAGCTCCACTTCTAGCATTTCAGAGATTAATTTGAAATAGGAGTCTCACCGACTTTACCACCTAGCCTGGCTTTGAACCATAACCCTCAGATCTCAGCCTCCTGAGCAGTAGCTAGGTTTACAGACCTGGACCACCAGGACCCAGCTGGAAGTTGATTGTTTTTGACCAGTTCAAACCAAAGAAGAAACTCTGTTTCACTATAGAACTTAGTTAAACATGAGCTATTTCCCCCCAGATTCCCCAAGGAAAGAGAGAGAACAAAACAATGGATCCTGAGTTTGAAAGGAAAGCAGGCCAAGAGGTAAAGCAATGGTGTCAGTGTCTCCAGAAGCAGGATCTTGAGACAGATCAAGAAAGCCTCCGTGAGGGTCCATACCCAAGATGGCCATTTTTCAGGTATTGTCTTCAGGGGATCCCACGTCATTTGGATTCCTTTGTCAGGAGGAGACAAAGATAAAATGGCAAGTCAAGCTCACTGTTCCTAAGCAGTAAGAGCTTGAGTGTCAGGGAGGCCCTCGTAGGCGAAGATGCAGAGGGCCCCTGAGGAATTGTGTAGCTCAGGTTGGTGAGACCTGAGTGGCCTATGGGAGGTGTGGTCTAGGAAGGTTCCGGAGTGGGTGTGGCAACAATGCCTTAGAACTTCCAGAGGTTCTAAGGGGACCGGAAGAAGACTGAGCAGCTGGGAAGATTTAAGAATACTTGGGTGGATCTTGAAATTGATGTAGGATATTGGGTGGAAACTTTATTAGGATTTAGAATGATTTCTAATTTTCTGGAGATATTCGAGGCCTGAGAACACTTTAGAAGTGTTTAGGAATCAAAAGTAAAAACATTTTTTTTTCCGATTTTTGTTTTTGTCAGTCATGGGGCTTGAACTCTGGGCCTGGGCATTGTCCCAGAGCTCTTCAGCTCAAGTCTAGTGCTCTGCCATTTGAGCCACAGCACCACTTCTGGTTTTCTGGTGAAGTGGAGATAAGAGTCTCATGGACTTTCCTGCCTAGGCTGGCTTTGAACCTCAATCCTCAGCCTCCTGAATAGCTAGGATTACAGGTGTGCGCCACCAGCACCCAGCTAAAAGTGAAAACATTTTTGTATTTAAAAATAAAACTAGGATTATTCTTGTAATCATAGTTAAGATGTGAGGATTGTGGTTCAAAGCCAGCCTAGGTAGGAAAGTTTGTGAGACTCTTCTCTCCAATTAACCACCCAAACCCCTCCCCAACAACAACAAAAAATCCCAAAGTAGAGCTATGGCTCAAGTAGTAGAGTGCCAGCCCTGAGGGGTAGAAAATGCTTCTAGCAGTTCTAGTGTGAGGATTTCCTCTTTCCCACTTAAGTTTAGGTAAAGCCCTTCTGTGTGGCCTTCACTGTGAAGTGAAGAAGAGAGGTTTGCATAGGAGACAAACGTAAGGATGGATGAAGGCTTAGGGATCTCTTCACCCTACCTCTCCATCAGCATAGCAGGGCCTGCTCCCCACTTAGGCCCTGGACCCAAATGGCAGCCTTGCCCACAGACTCCCTTTCCCCACAGACCCTGAAAACCCTGATTGTTCCTGGAACACTCAAATGCTGCCTGAATGCAGGCACTAAGAGTGTGGTGTTCAGCCAGGCTCAGGGACAGCATGCAGGCCCAGAGTTCAAGCCCCATGACAGACCAAAAAACAAAAATGGGCAGAAAGAGGCCAGAGAGAGGCAAGATATGGGGTTGGTGGGTGAAGAATGTGGTGTTCACCTTGACAATAAAATAAAATTAAAAAAAAAGAATGTGGTGTTATGAATAAAAAGCCACTCTCACAGTGGGGCGGGAGGATTGTGATGGTCTGGGAACAAAAAGTGTCCTTGACATGCAGCAGAGGTCAGAGCTGGGAATGAGGAAAACCTGCCCCAGCCCTGGCCCATTTCTTGTCCCGGAACAGAAGTGACACTGAGCAGAGACACATGGTATGGGGGAGGGGGTGGAGATTATCTAGAGGTTTCCAGACCAACTTGTCATGACACACCCTAGTGCTTTGCATAAAAACTAGACTCTTCAGTAAGGTCAGTGCTGAGATTCTGCCAGGAATCAGTATCCATCTTCCTAGTTTTGTTTCATGACCAATTAATTGCTTAAAATAGCTCTATTTAAACTTGTGTGTGTCTTTCCTTACAAATTATTATATAAATAGTGGCCAACCAAGTTTGTTTCCTTTTTTCTTAAACTCAGAGTCTGAGTGCTGTCCCTGAGCTATCCTTGTTCAAGATTAGTGCTCTACCACTTGAGCCATAGCCCCCTACTGCCAGCTTTTTTAGTGCCTAATTGGAGATAAGAGTATCACACACTTTCTTGCTCAGGCTGTCTTTGAACTGAGATCCTCAGATCTCAGTCTCCTGAGTAGAGTAGCTAAGATTACAGGTGTAAGCCACCAGCTCCCTATGGCCAACTAGTTTTGAAATAAAAACTGTGGACTAAATTATGCTATGAACACACACACACACACACACACACACACACACACACACACACACAAACACACACACCCCTATGGCTTGTACTCAGGTCCTGGGTGCTGTCCCTGAACATTTTTTGATCAAGCCTACAGCTCTAATGCTTGAGCCACAGCTCTACTTTCTGCTCTTTGGTAGTTCATTGTAGAGAAGACTCTTCACATGGGGCTGGGAAGGTGGCTCAGTGGTAGAGTGCTTGCCTTGCATGCATGAGGCCCTGGGTTCGATTCCTTAGTACCACATAAGCAGAAAAAGCTGGAAGTGGCACTGTGGCTCAAGTGGTAGAGCGCTAGTGGTGAGCTGAAGAGCTGAGGGACAGTACCCGGGCTCAGAGTTTACAGACTTTCCTGCCCAGACTGACTTTGAACTGTAATCCTCAGATCTCAGCCTCCTGAGTGGTTAGGATTATAGGTGTGAACCACTGGCACCTGGCTGAATGGAAATTTTTTGTATGAAAATTGTATGTGGAAGAGAAAAAGAAGACACAAACTCTTTACTATCCTGATTAGACTTCACACTTGGGAGAATCTGGACAAATGCTTATGACACAGAGTCGGCAGGAGGAACAGATTCCAGAGAAGGCAAGAATAGGAGTTGTAGGCCTATGTGGCCTCCAGAGGGCACCAGAGACACGCTCACAGTCCTGACCTTCAAAGACTTACTCTCTTGACAAGATTGATTTCCTCCAAATTCTAGGATCTCTCTCTCCTCTCTGTCTCCTGCCTCTCTCTCTCCCTCTCCCTTTCTGCTTCCCTCCTTGTTTCTGTCTCAGGCACCAGATGACAAAAGGAACTTCGAATGCCTGGGATTTAAATTCTAACTTTTGCTATAAATGTATCCAAGCTTTACTTTGGACAAACCGATTCATTTCTGGGGTCCATTTCTTTTGTTTTAACATAGGACAGCACGTTATGTTCACTGCTCCCATTATTCTTAGGTATTCTTAGGTATTACATGCCACTATTGGGAGTGAAGCGGCTTGGAAAGATGAGAGAGTGAAACAAGAAAGGAGATGAAATGTGAGAATAAGGGAATTTTCTTATTTAGAAAACAATATCAAACCAAGAGATGTTAGCGTCTTTGCTATGAACCTGTGGAAATTCACACAGAGGTTATCTGCTTCTACTCTTAGAGACTTGGTAGAAAGTGATTTTAAAAGTTTTCAAGTCAACTCACCAGAAAGATGATTTATTTTTAGAGATTTCCTGGCAATGGGAATTACACATGTATAAGTCCTGCAAGGAAGAGAAAGAAAAATCAGCCCTCTTCATATCCTAGTGTAGTTGTTCCTCAGTGCTCTTGGTCTGTCTTCTGCCTGCAGCGGGAGAGAGTGACAAGTAGTTTTGAGACATGCACCCCAAAACAGTACTCTGGGTGAGGCCACTGTCTTACCTCCTAGATCAGGCCTCTTCTCCAGGATCAGTCTCTTGAGAATGGATCCCATTCCATTCCTCTCCTATTGCCCTATGCACCAGAACCTCCACAGACAAAACAGCCTGGCAGTGAAGTTGTTGTTTAAAAGAAACCCCAGGCTAGACATTGGTGGCTCACGCCTGTAATTGTAGCTACTCTGGAGGCTGAGATCTGGTGATTGTGGTTCAAAGCCAGCCTAAGCAAATAAGTCCATTAGTTTCTTTCTTCCTTTCTTTCCTTCCTTCCTTTCTTTCCTTCCCTCCCTTCCTCTCTCTCTCTCTCTCTCTCTCTCTTTCTTTCTTTCTTTTTTTGAGTCCAGTCGTGGGGCCTGAACTCTGGGCCTGGGCACTGTCCCTCAGTTCTTCAGCTCAAGGCTAGAGCTCTACCACTTGAGCCACAGCGCCACTTCTGGCTTTTTTCTTTTTGCTTATATGGTGCTGAGGAATCGAACCCAGGGCCTCATGCATGCAAGGCAAGCGCTCTACCACTGAGCCACCTTTCTAGCCTCTTTCTTTCTTTCTTTCTTCCTTTCTTTCTTCCTTTCTTTCTTTCTTTCTTTCTTTCTCTCTCCCTTTCTCTCTCTCTTTCTCTCTTTCTTTCTTTCTTTTTTGTCGGTCATGGGGCCTGAACTCTGGGCCTGGACGCTGTCCCTCAGCTCTTCAGCTCAAGGCGAGTGCTCTACCACTTGAGCCACAGTGCCCATTTCTAGCTTTTTCTGCTTAGGTGGTGCTGAGGAATCGAACCCAGGGCCTCATGCATGCAAGGCAAGCGCTCTACCACTGAGCCACCTTCCCAGCCCTCCATTAGATTCTTATTTTCAATTAACCACCAGAAAATTGGGGCTGGGACGATGGCTCAGTGGTAGAGTGCTTGCCTCAAGTCTTCATGACATCAAGATGATGACGCCATTCAGGTGCCCTTGGAAATCCCCTACCACACACCAGAAGCTAGAGCTTGAGAGACCAGGAAACCGTGAGTGCTGGCCAAATAGGAACAACTTCTTGCCAATTTCAGACAAGGAGAACTGAAAGTCTTTTTGAAAGTGTCTCAGTTTTAGTCATCTCCTTAGCAGAGCCAATCCGTGGTGGAGGTCTAAGGCATGTCATAGGTTACTGAGCAGCACTTTGGATTGAAGGCTCAGTTGTTGAAGCAACTGTGTGTATGTTAAGCAGCTTTTAAGGCATGATGGTACACAGAAAAATAGTACTAGTGCTTTTGCCTCTGAAGATGAGATGAGGCTACATCATAGATCTTCTTCTAGCCTATACCCTGCTTCCAAGAAATACATTCCTGATAGGAATGTATATATAGGACAGAGTTGTGCTGTGGTCTCCTCTTAGTGATCTCAGAATTAATAATTCAGAGCATGTGAGGATGTTGCAAGCCCTTGGATGTGATGAGAAAATCAGTAATGTTTAGGATGTTTGCCCTCCTGATCTGGGAGGGGAGTTGCATAGCAGAATAATGGTGCAGCAGTGTGGAAATCTACCCTAAGCAGATGGGTTACAACTGATGCTGAATGATAGACACACTATCGCAAGACTTGCAACACTGACAGCTCACATTTTGTTTTTTTTGCCAGTCCTGGGGCTTGAACTCAGGGCCTGGGCACTATTCCTGAGCTCCTTTTGCTCAAGGCTAGCACTCTATCACTTGAGGCACAGGGCCATGTCTGGCCTTTTCTGTGTATGTGGTACAAGGGAATGGAACCCAGGGCTTCACGCATACTAGGCAAGCACTCTGTCATTAAGCTACATCCCAGCCACAGGTCACTTTTTGTTGGAAGCACTGAGATTACCGTCCTGTCCACGTGTAGTTTGAATTTTTCTTTTCTCTCACACTTTGTGTTCTAACACAGAAGCTTCAGAAACTCTCATCTTTTAGTATTCCCCATGGAGAGAAGATCAAAATATCTTCTTTGGTTCAGAACTCTAGTAGCTGTATGGCAGAAGAGCTTTCATAATCTCTTTACATGAGAGAAGGTGTAGTAAAGTTTACCTGTGGATTCTTTACCTTTAGTGTGCCCGGTCTATGGTACTGACCTAAGTGGCCAAATGAGGCACTCCCTCCAGTCAGACTCTTATAAAAGAGTGTCCCCAGTGTGTGGCACACAGAGAAGGTGCCTCCATTACATTTGGTTGTTTATAAGTTCAGCTCTGTGTTCTAAGGCAAAGCTTTCCGTCTCTACCCAGCGTTATGCACTGTCCCTGAGCTTCTTTTCTCCTCAAGGCTAGCACTCTACCACTTGAGCCAGCACCACTTCCAGCCTTTTGTGTTTATGTGGTACTGAGGAATTGAACGCAGGGCTTCATGCATGCTAGGCAAGCACTCTACCACTAAGCCACATTCCCAACTCGCCCAGGAGATTCTTGTTTATTTATTTATTTTTGGGTCCGGTCGTGGGGCCTGAACTCTGGGCTTGGGCGCTGTCCCTCAGCTCTTCAGCTCAAGGCTAGCGCTCTACCACTTGAGCCACAGCACCACTTCTGGCTTTTTTCTTTTTGCTTATGTGGTGGTGCTGAGGAATTGAACCCAGGGCCTCAGGCATGCAAGGCAAGCACTCTACCACTGAGCCACCTTCCCAGCCCAACCCAGGAGATTCTTAAGTGAAGCTGCTGTCTGTACTGCCCAAATTCAAGCATTCTCCATAGTCGGACAGTTTAACTTGGTTCATTGCTCCTAAAAACAGAAATCAAAACAAAACACACAAAGCTTCATGCTATCATATCCCAGAGGCATGATTGGTGTTAGCACCCACTTTAGGTATGGTACTTCCATCAATCCTTCCTTCCCTCCTCCCTCTCTCCCCCTTTCCCCATAGTCTTTCGCCCCTCTCCCCAGCTAACTTTTGGTCTGAAACAGGGACTTGAACTCAGTACCTGACACTTTTACTCACTGGCTAAGTGTTCTACCAACTGAACCATGCCTCCAACCCCAGTTCTTTTCTCATTAATGTGCTTCAACTACTCCTAAGTATATTCCTTTCTAGAATTTGGATTGGGAGAGAGAGTAATTGGATTCACGAGAGAGTAAATTGAATAATATTCTCAAAAACTTAAAATTTTATTCTGCTCACTTAAGAGACTTCTGGAATAAATGGATAAAATAATTCTTAAGGAAATTTGCTTCTTGAAATAACAAATAAATGAAGAGTCTGGTATTAAATGCTGAGCTACATATTCCCTATCTGGCACCCTTTAGGAGGGCCCTTTCCCTAGCAACAGCTGTGTCATCTCAAAAGAATTTTCTGATTGGCTACTGCTCCACTGATTTGAACTTTAATTCTCTTATCTTTATTCTTTTCTAGTCTGTCTCTCTTGAGAGCTCTGCGGGTCCCCATCACAACACCCAGGAAGAAATGGCCTTAAATGGAGTCCTGTTAGAAATTTTCTTCATGGCTATCCTGATGAGCCCTCAGGAGTCATGGGCTATCAAAGGTAAGTCCTGAGAGAAAAACTAGGGACAGTAGACGAAGCTCTTGAGAAATGAACTGTGGACATTTGCAGGACAATCTTTGGCTTAAATAGGAAACTATTAAAAATTGAAGTAAGTCAAATTTAGTTTATTTGCACAAAACTAAACTGGGTAGTGATACTTTTGACTTGGTATAAGCCAAAGTTACAGAGGGTGGGGGAAATACTACGGATAGGCATTAACAGATTTTATTTGTGGGCTTTAATTTTTCTTTCTGGAACATTAGTAAAATTAAAAATTAGAAATCTCAGGTTGGCACTAGTGGCTCATGCCTGTAATCTTAGCTACTTAGGAGGCTGAGTTCTGAAGATCAAGATTTGAAGCCAGCTTGGGCAGGAAAGTCCCTGAGGCTCTTATCTACAATAAACTACCAAAAAAAAAAAAAAGCCAGAAGCAGAGCTATGGCTCAAGTGGTAGAGTGCTAGCCTTGAGCAAGAGAAGCTCAAGGACAGTGCTCAGGCCCTGAGATCAAGCTCCAGGACTGGCTCTTCTCCCCCCACCCCGCCAAAACTTAGAAACCTCACCATAAATTTTAGAATTAAATGAAAAAAAAAAAGTATGAAAAGTTCTTAGCACTTATCTTAGCTGAATCATGGCATTAATTTTTTTTAATCTGTATTGTAAAAGTGATGCACAGAGGGATTACAGTTATATAAGTCAGGTAATGAATATATTTCTTTTTGAATAGTGCTTCTTTTTTGCATTTTCTTTTAGGTTTTCACCCCTGCCCCCCTTTCTCCCAAGTTTTTAATTTTTTTTATTATCTTTAAGTGGTTGTACAAAAAAGTTTCCATTCTACAAAACAGTATATGAATACAGTGTCTGATAACATTGCCACCCATTGCTCCTAACCCACCCCTTCTCTCACTTTTATTTTCTTCTCCTCCTCCTCCTCCTCCTCCTCCTTCTCCTCCTCCTCCTCCTCCTTCTTCTTCTTCTTCTTTCTCCTCCTCCTCCTCTTTCCCTCCCTCCCTCCCTCCCTCCCCCACCCTCCTCCTCGTCAGTTAAAGAGTTTGAACAGTCTGGGCACTGCTGGCTCAGGCCTGTAATCCTAGCTACTCAGGAGACTGAGATCTGAGGATCACGGTTCAAAGCCAGCCTGGGCAGGAAAGTCCGTGAAACTCTTATCTCCAATAAATACTCAGAAAACGGGAAGTGGCGCTGTAGCTTAAGTGGTAGAGCACTGGCCTTGAACTGAAGAGCTGAGGGACAGTGCTCAGGCCCAGAGTTCAAGCCCCACAACTGACCTCCCCTCCCAAAAAAAAGAGTTTGGGGGCTGGGAAGGTGGCTTAATGGTAGAACGCTTGCCTTGCATGCATGAGGCCCTGGGTTCGATTCCTCAGCACCACATAAGCAGAAAAAAAAATCTGGAAGTGGTACTGTGACTCAAGGGTAGAGTGCTTGCTTTGAACTGAAGAGCTGAGGGACAGCGCCCAGGCCCAGAGTTCAGGCCCCACGACCGGACCTCCCCCCCCCCAAAAAAAAGAGTTTGAACTCAGGGCCTGGGTGCTGTCCTTGAGCTCTTTTGCTCAAGGCTAATGCTCTGCTACTTTGAGCCACAGCTGTACTTCCAGTTTTCATGTGGTTTGGCTTTGAACTGTAACCATCTGATCTCAGCCTCCTGAGTAACTAGGAGTACAGGCTTGAGCCACCAGCACCCAGCCAGTCAGCATATTTTGAACATAAGCAATGAATGTATTAAAGATCACTAGAAAGAAAAGTCATCCAAAAGCAACAAGGGAAGGAGAAGGGCAGACATTTAATTTAATAGTATTTGGAACAGTGCTAGCTACTCCTGCCTCATTCTACAGTAGCTCTTGTAAGATCTATGGCTATTTAGAAATATTTCCAAAAGAATAGGACAACAAATAAATGGAGCTTCTGCTATCATTCTCTGTCATCTCCAGAGCAAACATTTATGCTATTGTATATGTATATTAAATTAGTTTAGAATATAATTAGTATATATAATTTAGCATACATATTACTATATAATGTATAATACATATATACACTAAATTAGTTTAGAATATAGCCAAATTTAGTTTACTTGGACAAAACTAAGATGGGTAGCAATACTTTTGGCTTGGTTTGAGCCAAAGTTACAGAGGGTGGGGAAATATTATGGATAGGCATTAACAAATGTTATTTGTGGGCTTTAATTTTTCTTTCTGGAACATTAGTAAAATTGAAAATTAGAAACCTCTATCTGGGCACTATATATATATGTATATATATATATATCTTATACCTAGACTATATATAAACTAAATTTCAGTGCTCTCATAGATAGAAAGAGTGAATGAGAGTATTTTTGTTCACGCAGAGGTATCCCTTCAGATATTTGCAGGTAGAATGAAAATAACCCAGATCTCAGATCCATAATATGAAGTATACATTTTTACTGCCCAGGAAAGACACAAGCTCTTTCCTTGGGTTGGGAAAAGGCAGTTAGAAAATCTGTGTATAGGGCTGGGAAGTTGGCTCAGTGGTAGAGCGCTTGCCTTGCATGCATGAGGCCCTGGGTTCAATTCCTCTGCACCACATAAGCAAAAAAGAAAAAAGCCAGAAGTGGTATGTGGCTCAAGTGGTAGAGCGCTAGCCTTGAGCCTTGAGCTGAGGGACAGCGCCCAGGCCCAGAGTTCAGGCCCCACGACTGGACACCCTCCCCCCCCCCCCCAAAAAAAAAGAAAATCTGTGTATAGAGGCAAATGCTAAATTAGTCCCTAGGTATATGAATATACAATCAGACTTTTTTTTAATTTTATTTTATTTTATTTGAGAACATACTGTACAGAGGGGTTACAATTACATGGGCAGGATAATGCATACATTTCTTACCAAGCATTGCAGCCTCCTCCTTTGTTTACCCTTCACATCCCTTCCCAGCCTCCCCCCTCCCCTACAATCAGACTTTTAAATCACTCACTTTTTCCTCTGAAGACATAAGTGGAGAAACCACCTGTCTATCAGCCATACATGGTTAATCAAGTTGACTATTTTCAAGTTGATTTTTCCTGTATTTGGTTAGACTCAGTGTGAATCATGAGAGAATAGAACCTTCAACGAGAGTCTCAATCCAAGTAGCATTAAGATAGGTATCAAGTTGCTGAAGCCAATCTAGAGCCAATCTTTTACACAGAGGTAGTATTCACGGTAGGGCTTGGGACCCATGAAAGCCAGCACTCTACAACACTACAAGGTCTTAATCTCAATTTCACGGGCTCCTCAGATCACCCTCCCCCCCCCCCCCACCGCCCCACCCCGTTGTATTTCCCCTAAGTCTTGTCTTTAAATACAATGTGATCAGTGCTTGCTTAGAGGGCTTTGGATGTAGTAAGAAATTACTTATTTAAAACCTGCAGTAGAAATGAACCATAGCAGCAGAATTGGAAAAGCTACACATAAATAGCTAGAAATAATCTAGGTAAGAAACTGAATGAATTTCAATATTATTGATTCTACAGCTCTGATCTCTCCTTCCATTTACCCTCTCTAACCAATCCCTGCTGTGTTTTATTGTTGTTGTTGTTTTCAACCTTCCAGCTTTACTCAGTAAGGATGCCCGTTATCTGCCACTCATCCCAACTCTCCCTCTTCCTTGATTCCACTTGGCCCATTCCCTCTCCATCATCTCCTACCCATATGGCATATGTGTTCTTGTCTCCTCTTGATTCCCTCCTCAACTCCCTTTCCTGTCTTTTCAGAGGAACATAAGATCATCCAGGCGGAGTTCTATCTGCTTCCTGACCAAAGAGGAGAATTCATGTTTGACTTTGATGGTGATGAGATTTTTCACGTGGATATAGCAAAGAAAGAGACGGTTTGGAGGCTTAAAGAATTCGGACAGTTTGCCAGCTTTGAAGCTCAGGGTGCCTTGGACAACATAGCTGTGGACAAAGCCAATCTGGACATCATGATGAAGCGCTCCAACTACACTCCAGATGCCAATGGTACTGCCTCTCGACTGCACTCCCGGATGTGGGCATCCATAGCTTTAAAATAGATACTTCAGCAATGTCTGCCATATTATCATGACTCTCGCTCTGAGGCCTACCCATGCCTCAGAAAACCCTATATTCTCATGGGACAAGCCCAAGAATTTTCTAATAGTTATCCTTCCTTAATATCTCTGCCATACATGAGCACTCACTGCTCTGAGTCTATAGGGTATGTATGTGTGGTGGTGGTGGTGGTGGGGAGATGGATTAAAAATTAGGTTCTTGGATATTTTATATACTTCAAGCTTGGCTCTAGAAGATCAGAGATAGGCATTGGCGAATGGGGCATACACTTCTCAGGGCCTAATTCCAACTGCTGCTTCAGATATGTTTGTACCGCAAGTCAGTGTAGAAGGTCGAGACTGAGAAGCAAGCCTAAAGATAGGAAGCTAATGTCTGTCATGTGTCCTCCAGTGGCTCCAGAGGTGACCGTGCTGTCCAGCAGCCCTGCAGAAGCAGGGGAGCCCAACGTCCTCATCTGTTTCGTCGACAAGTTCTCTCCTCCAGTGGTCAACGTCACCTGGCTGAAAAACAGCAAACCAGTTACCATGGGGGTGTCAGAGACAGTCTTCTTCCCCAGGGACGACAACCTTTTCCGCAAATTCTACTACTTACCCTTCCTGCCCTCCACGGAAGATGTTTATGACTGCAAAGTGGAGCACTGGGGGCTGGATGAACCTCTTCTCAAGCACTGGGGTATGCAAACACCCTTCAATTCCCTGCCTATTCTAAGGTTTTCCTCCCTTGATGCTTGTGACTAGGCCCTCAGAATTTAGTGTTTCATAAGCTCTGCTGTAATTTCACACTCCTCCCCGCTTAGATCTACAATTGCCTCGACACCGAATTCTATTTTTCTCTTCTTTCATTTATTGATCACTAGTGTTCAAATGGGCCCTCCCTCCTTTTACTACTACCTATTCTTTTCTTTCCCTCCAGAGTTGGACCAGCCAGCTCCCCTCTCAGAAACCACAGAGAATGCCGTGTGCGCCCTGGGCCTGATTGTGGGTCTGGTGGGCATTGTTGTTGGAACCATTTTTATCATCAAGGGTGTACACAAAGGCAATAAACAACGCCGAGGACCTCTGTGAGACCTATGGAGGTGGGTTTGGTATGGCCAGAAGAAGACAGTATGGTGGTGTCTGAAGGAGGGAAACACATGTGACACTACACAGGGAAAGAAAAATTGGACTTCTTGATTTCTTTTTGCTAGAAGAAATCAGGCAATGGTATCATCTGGTTTCCCATAGCCTTGGGCTCTGTCATCACTTCCCATAGATGTAATTCCAAACCAACCTTCAGTCTCAAGACCAGTGGATGTTAGAATACTGCATCCTGATTATTTAGGCAGGGAACCTCAAGGTTTAGGCACTTATTGAATTGTGTTTTCTAAGGCAGCCCATCAACTTCAAAGCATTTCCAGAGCCTGACATCTTTAGAGTTAGGGTGAGTTCCTGGCATGAAATGGAAATCCCTTAACAGTCAAGGGCTATTTCTGATCTTAGAAGTTTTTTTTTGTTTTTGATAGGCTATATGTCTTGAACTCTGGGCCTGGGCACTGTCCCTTAGCTCTTCAGCTCAAGGCTAGCACTCTACCACTTGAGCTACAGCACCACTTCCAGTTTTCTGGTGGTTTATTGGAGATAAGAGTCTTTCGGACTTTCCTGCCTGAACTGGCTTTGAACCACAATTCTCAGATCTCAGCCTCCTGAGTATCGAGAATTACAGGCATGAGCCACCAGTGCCCGGCCTTAGAAGATCTTTTAAAAGAAAAGCTTAAGGCAGGCACTGGTGGCTTATGTCCACAACCCTAGCTATTTAGGAGGTTGAGATCTTGAAGATCAAGGTTTGAAGACAGCTGGGGCAGACAACTCTGAGAAACTTAAATCTTCAATTAACAAGTAAAAAATGCTGAAAGTGGAGATGTGGCTCATGTGATAAAACACCAGCCTTGGGGGTAAAAGCTAAGGAAGAGCATAAGATCCTGAGTTCAAACTAGTATTGGCACAAAAGAGAGAGAAGGAGAAAAGGAGGGAGAGGGAGGGAAGGAGGGAGAGAGAATAAGAGAGAGAGGGGGACAGGGAAAGAGAGAGAGATAAAGGTCATACAAACTTGAAAAGTAGGGTTTACAATTCACGTTGGTAATGTTACATTTGACATTTCCAAAGTCAAATGATTAGGAGGATTGGGGAATATCTGAAAGAAAGAGCTCAGAATATTCATCTTAAGCTTCTTAGTAACTAACTTTATGTGTCTCATTACAGGTAAAACCTATCTTAGAGGTTCAGTGAAGAAATTTCTGCTTTCAAAGCTTTCCAAAGCTGATAAATGTCCAGCTGTTCGCATCACTGAAAATAGGTACCTTCAGCATTTTCTAACCCCTAAACATCAAGAGTAGAGATGTCTTCCCCAGTCTCATCCTAGCCTGACAGAGAACTGGGTGCTTGTCCACCACGGCTTCCCTCGTCTGCTCTCCCTCCATTTCCTCTTTTATCATTGCCATGTCATTCCTCTCTGATCAATTCCATAATGTCTGTCTCCACTATGGAACATGTTGAGCATTACATGGAGAAAACTTGCATGCATTTCTTTGAATTATGATTTGTCTACCTGCAATAAACTTTTTTTGTGGTGTTTTTTTCATGTCTGATTCAGTTCTTAGTGGGATTGGGGTGGGGAAGGGTGGAAGGGTTCTGAAAAACATACATGGTCAGTTGGGTGCCAGCGGCTCATGCCTGTAATCCTAGCTGTTCAGGAGGCTGAGATCTGAGGATGGTGGTTTGAAGCCAGCCTAGCCAGAGAAGTCCTCATGAGACTCTTATCTCCAATTAGTCACTTAAAAACTGGAAATGGAGCTATGGCTCAAAGTGGTAGGTACTAGTCTGAGCAAAAGAGTTTAGGGGCAGTGCCCAGGCCTTGAGTTCAAGCCCTACAACCAACCAAAATATCCCATATATATAATATGTGTATATTATATATATATATATATATATTCCTTCCATCCTGAAATATCTGGCTGCTGAATGTATCTAAAAGATGTGAAATTAACCAGAAATACCCAGGTTTATTAGGGTTTGTTCTCATTTCAAGCATCTTGAGAATATTGAGGATGCAATTTAGGCACATTTGTATAACTTTTATTCTAAAATAAGCAAGGTATGCAATTGAGAACACAGTAAAATGTACAGAAGTATAGAAAAAAAAATCTGTCTAAATTTATGTTCTTCCATGTAAGAAAGGTTGTTTAATGGACTTTACTTTTCCCCCCTATTTACTTCTTAACTGTTTTTTTAAAGGTGATGTATAGAGGGGTTACAGTTACATACGTCAGGTGAGTACATTTCTTAGACTTTGCTTCTTAGAGCCATTTTAAGTTCACACAAAACTTGTGGAGAAAGTATAAGGAGCTGTGATTAGCCCCTTCTGTAACTGTACCCTCCCCTCAGGTTGCTCCTGTTATTTAAATCTTGTGTTAGTATTCTACATTTGTTACAACAGATTAACTAATAATGCTATTTATTATGAACCAAAATCCATAGTTCACTATGTATTATACAGTTCTGATAAGTATATGAAGTCATATAACTGTTATTATAGTGTCACACAGGTCATTTTATTGACCTGAAATATTGTTGTGTTGTGAAATAATCCTCCTTTCTCCCCTCCTATTTCTTGTCCTTAAAACTGTATAGATAATCCCAGCTTCTCAGGAGGCTGAGATCTGAGGATCATAGTTCAGAGTCAGCCTGGGCAGGAAAGTCTGTGAGATTCTTATTTCTCGATTAACCACCAAAAAGCTGGCAGTGGAGTTGTAGCACAAGTGGTAGAGAGCTAGCCTTGAGCAAAAAAGCTCAGCGACAGTGCCCAGGCCCTGAGTTCAAGCCCCAGGATCCCCTCCCCCCCCCAACACACACACACACATGAACACACAAAAAAACCCAACTGTGTGAAGCAGATAATTTTCCACTCTTTGTTTATTTGAGCAAAACATAATGGAGAAAAGTGGCAAAGGGCTTTTCAGATGCCTGAGAGGCAGGGAGGGATGAAGCAAAGCATCTGTGAGAGGATGGGGGGAAGGTACTGGGACATGGGGTTAGCCACGGGGGTGGACAAGCCCCTCAGCAGGCACATGACCTGTCAGGTCATGGAGCAGGAGAGAACCAGGTCCTAGACACATTCTCTGTTTGGATGAATGAGAGCCAGGCAAGACGCATTGTCCTCACTTGGAGCGGTGGGGACAGAGGTCCCTCCTTCGGTGCCGTCACCTCCACTTCAGCTCAGACGTTCTGCAGGAGACACAGGGCAGCGGTGTTTCAGGTCTAACCCTGCAAATGACTTCCTTTCCCATCTCAGGGCCCCCAGCATTGCAGAAAGAAGAGAAACACGTAGAAACTTCCCCCAAGGCCATGGCTCTTCAGAGCCCAGGCCTTTTATTAGTGGCGGGTAGAAGGTTTAGACAAATTGTCCCATCAGAAATTTGGATCCAAAATCCTCCCCATTATTATTATTATTATTTTTGTCATTGTTCCCATCTGATTCAAGGGAAGAAAATCTGTGTCTGAGAGGAGATGAAGGGATATTACCTATGGGCTGATGTCCAGAGCGTCCTGAGAAAGGAAAAGAGAGACAGGAGCTTACAAACATGGAGGTGAGCAGTCCCCAAATTCAAGTCCTCAAGCTCCCACCTGCCACCTGAGCCTCCCTTCGCATACAGTCCACCCAGGTGAGGCAGAAAGCAGAGCGCAGATAGAGACCAGCTGACCCAAGAAGCCAGTGATAAATGTCTCTTTCTTCCTTCATTTGTTGCCGGTTCTCAGGTTGATATTTCTAGGCTGCTTAACCTTTCAATATAGTTAACCAGAAATGATTTATAAATTTCTAGGACATTTGAGATCACTTAAAGAAAGGCTTCATACATGGCCATTGATAGATATCTTGAGAACTAATCTCATCAAAGACGTGTGTGTATGTGTGTGTGTGTATACACACACATACATATACACATGTTTCCTATATACATATACACATATATATACACATGCACACAAATATATATACACACATACAAACTTGAACCTTGAACTCAGGGTCTGGGCACTGTCCTCCCCCTTTTTTTTTTTCCTCAAGGCTGGTGTTCTACTACTTGCGCCACAACTCCATATCTGGCTTTTTTGGTGATTAATTGGAATTAAGAGTCTCATAGCTTTTCTTGCCTGAGCTGGCTTTGAACTGCGATCCTCTGCCTCCTGAGTAGCTAGGATTACAGGTGTGAGCCACTAGTACTCAGCAAAGACATTTTTCTTACCGTTGTGATTCCTGAGATGGATGAACAGCCCCACCCCAAGGAAGAGCAGACCCAGCACAAAGACTGCAACTCCGCTCAGCATCTTCCTCTGTGTAGATCCAGATCTGGCCCCTGGGAGAAGAAGCTAGGCTTAGTGATTTTTCACTCCAAATCCAACTTCCCCTTGTTAAGACCCTGGGAATCAGAGCTTAAGAACTACCAGAAGAAGCCTGCATTAGAAGAAGCCTGCCTGAGAAGACTTTTTTTTTAACATTTAATTTTATTTTATTGTAAAGGTGATGTACAGAGGGGTTACAGTTACATAAGTAAGGTCATGAGTACATTTCTCGTTGAACGTTGTTACCTCCTTCCTCATTTTTCTCCCACTTTCCTCCCCCCCCCCAGCTCCCCTTCCCACCAAGCTGTAAAGTTCATTTCCAACATAGTGTCTTGCGAATATCACTGTAGAAGAAACATTTTAAAATCACACTGAGTCGCTGTAAAATTCAAGCTGTGAACTTAACTATGGCTGTCTTGAAACACCACCAGAGAAACAAACAGTTTGAGACCCAGTGAGGCTGAAGAATTTATCATGGATGAAAAACAAAGCTGAGATTAGCTCTTTTGGATGTCAGGAGGAACCCTGCATCGCTCCTCTTCCCAAGTCATGATAAACACAGACAGGCAGTAATGAAAACTGTCAACCTAGGTGCATAGGAGGCTAAGGGCTAGGGATTACAGTTCAAAGCCAGCCTAGGCAGGAAAGTCCATGAGGCTCATATCTCTAATTAACCACACACACACACACACACACACACACACACACACACACACACACAAGCTAGAATGGAGCTGTGACTGTAGCACCCAGGTCCTGAGTATAAGCCTCATTAATGGCACCAAAAACAAACAAAAGTCCAATCTATCCCATTATTGGTAGGTCAGTTTCACACTGTGCCCAGTAAACCCTGTCAGTAGCTACACCTGTGGTATTTCATTGTTACTTGTAGAAACTGCGGTGCTAAGGGGGTTGTCTTGTTCTAGTTCCCTTCCAGAACTGTGACCAAAACCCTACAGGTTCCTTTTGTTCTTATTCTTGCCAGAAAACCCAAATCATGCCATCTGCTGCACGGGTGACCTTTATCTAACTGCATTGGCAGGCTTGGTCTACCAAAAAAAAAATCTTTGCTTTTTCAACTACTTCTTGCTTGTAAACATCTGACAGGTAGGAAGGTAACCAAGTCTTGCAACCAGTTGGCAAACAGATATTTCATGTCTCAGGGTTCCAGAGCCTCAATGGCCAAGATCACAGTGTTGACAGAACTAGTTCCATCTGAGAATGGTGAGGGAGCATCTTCTCTGGAAGGGACTCTCTCCTAGCTTCTAGTAGCCTGGGGTGCTCCTTGATTTATGGGTGACATTCTCCCTGGGTCTTTGTATTGTCTTTCCTCACTGTGTATTTCTCAGTGTCCAAATTTCTCTCTCTATAAAATCTCCAGTCATCTTAGATTAGGGCCCAGCATAAGGATCTTATCAACTTGATTATCTCTTGTGAATACACTATTTCCAAACCAGGTTGCATTCTGGGGTACTGAGAGTTAGGACAGCCAAATACAATTTTGGAGGCAGGCACTGTCACCCAGAAAACACCTAAGCCGTCTTTTTTTGTCAGTTGTGGGGCTTGAACTCAGGGCCTAGGAGCTGTCCCTGAGCTTGTTTACTCAAGGCTAGTGCTCTACCACTTGAGTCAAAGCTCTACTTCCAGGTTTCTGGTGGTTAATTGGAGATAAAAGCACAGGCTAGTTTTGGACTGCAATCCTCAAATCTTAGCCCCCTGAGTAGCTAGAATTACAGGTGTGAGCCACTGGCGCCCAGAGTTCTCTATCCCTTTAATCTCAGCCTTTCCCTCACTCCCCATTTCCCATGAATTCCAATTCTTTGTGTCCACTTCTACTTGCATCCTTTCTCACTTCCATTTCTTCTTGACACTCAAAGCAGCAAGCTAGGTTTTCAAGACTTGGTCTCAGTTTTCCACTTGTCAGCCAAGTTACAGGCTAAGTGAGCGATGTGTATCTCTTTCTAGTTATAACTGCTTTCTAGTTTTGTTATCTTTTCCCCAGGAGCCAGCGGGGCACTGATACTGATAGATCTAGAATTGCCCAGAGTACTATTTATTGGGAAACTAATAGGTAGAAGTGTGGTTCTGGGTGGCAGGCAGACAAAATAAACAGCCATGATTTGGGTCTGAAGAACAGATGTACATACTAGTCAGGATCAAAGTGACTTCATAAAATTGAAATTGACTTGGTGTATATTCATCAAATTTCAGAGTCAGGCACCTTCTTGGCTCCGGGGTTTGGTAGTAAAGTTCAACATGGTTTTTTCTACTCTTAACTATGTAGGAAAGCCCAGCTAGTGTTACGCTAGATCAATCATGGAGGTTATAATTAAAGATGTCCAGGGCCTTGAATCAGCACAGTGACAGGGCTCCTGCCAGCCGTCTGTGCCGAACAAAGCAGATGAGAACATGGGCAAATGAAAATGGGATGTATGGCGAGGACAGTCCTAACACTGATAGAATTTATAAGCTGGGAAACTTTGCACTCACTCCACTCCACAGTGACTGGACTGTCCAGCCTGGGGTGCTCCACGTGGCAGGTGTAAACGTCTCCCTGTTGGGGGATAATTTCCAGCATCACCAGTATCTGGAAGGTCCAGTCTCCATTCTGGATCAGGCCTGTGGACACCACCCCAGCCTGCTCCTCCTGGCCATTGCGGAACCATCTGACTTCAATGTTGCCTGGGTAGAATCCATGCACAGCGCACACCAGGAGGTTGTGGTGCTGCAGGGGTTCAGTCTTTGTGGGGTACACGGTCACCTTAGGCATAACTAGAAGAGAAAAGTGGAGAGAACTCAGAAGGTAGAACAGTCCACCCAGGTCCTTTGCTTTTCTAATCTCTGGCCTCCTCAAAGCTTGCTGCAACCTCGAATTGAGTCCTCATAGCAGGAGTTCATTCAATTTCACAAATACTAAGAAAAAACTGTAGGGTTTTTTTCCCCCCATAGCTTAAAGTAATTAATCCATTGCCAAAATTGTAAGAGGTTCAAACTTTTGCAAAGCACATAGTGTGGCTTCTGTACTTTATATACAACTTGTTAAAATTGTTTTCAGGAGAAGGAAAAGGACTGAGGGAGAGAGATAGAGAGGTGCATTTGATCAGGGTACATTGCGTGCATGCATGGAAGTATCATAATGAAATCCCTGTGTAACAATCAATACATGTTAATAAATGTTGTTTGAAAAGTGTAATTTCTGGGCAGGTTAGGTTTAGATCAAGGCTCTGCTTTTCTGGTTGATTCTGGAGGAATGTTCTATGTTGCCCTGTGCCACAGCTCTCCTAGTTGCATGGGAAGATACCGATACTGACTTCACATGAAGATTAACATATCCAAAATGTATAAAGCAGTGACTGGAATGTAGTCTTCAATATACAGTTGATATTTATGCCCCTTGTTTACTTTGAGAGAAAATATGACTCAAAGCAATGTGGATGGATCTTCAATGCTACCAAACAACCACACACCTTAAAATGCATCAGAACTGATTCTGTCCTGGGAGGCAGATGCATGTAGAGGTAAATTCATAGGAATCCTGAGGAGAAGGAAAGAGTTTTAGAGTTCTTAGGTCTACACTCAGCTGAGGAACCCATCTCCTTTCCTAAATGAGCATGCCTACTGTTATTATCTTCCGACTCTCTAAACTGACATTTATGGACAGGACTCATTGGACTTATGGACTTGGACTCATTGCTTACTTACAACATGTGCTTTGTTGCTAGGACAACCCTTCATATGACCATGCTCAATGAAAGCATTTATTTAAAGGAGGAATTTAGGGGGAAGTATTGCTTCACTACTGCAAATGACACATTTAAGAATTTTTGAAAGAGGTGACATTGATCAAAATGAGTTCTATTCATAAACTGACATGTGGAATTGAAACTCTTCCATACAAGATAATATGGAAAACTGAGACAGTGAAGGAAGGAGTAGCATTGTCCAAAAAGAAATGTACTCATTACTTGACTTATGTAACTATAACCCCTCTGTACATCACCTTTGTAGTAACATCAAAAAATAAAAATAAAAAAGTGCAGGGCTGGGAAGGTGGCTCAGTGGTAGAGCGCTTGCCTTGCATGCTCGAGGCCCTGGGTTCGATTCCTCAGCACCACATAAGCAAAAAGAAAAAAGCCGGAAGTGGCGCTGTGGCTCAAGTGGTAGAGCGCTAGCCTTGAGCTGAAGAGCTGAGGGACAGCGCCCAGGCCCAGAGTTCAGGCCCCACTACCGGACCCAAAAAAAAAAAAAAAGTGCAAAAAAGATAATATGGAAAAAAATGATTGGAAAAAACTAGAAACTTTGCAGAATTTTAAAGTAAATACTTTTTTAATTATCTAATTATTTAATTAGATAATTAATAATAAGATAATTAAATAATTAAATAAACCTGTTAAGATTCTTAAGATAGAAAGTAATAGAAATATAAATCATAATCTGAAGAAAATGCCAGAGCAAATAACAAAGTATTAATAATCTTACAGCATGAAACTCCATAAACTGAGAAAAAAACCTCAGGACCCTCAGCTAATAGACAATAATGATTCTTAGAGCAGTAATGATAATTGCCCAATAAAAGTCAACTATGTTCAGGAGACACAGAAATCAAAGACATAGAAATTGGCTGGGCAATTGGGTGGCTCACGCCTGTAATCCTAGCTACTCAGGAGGCTGAGAACTGAGGATCGTGGTTCAAAGCTAGCCTAGGCAGGAAAGTTTGTGAGACTCTTATCTCCACTTAACCACCAGAAAACTGGAAGTGGCGCTGTGGCTCAACAGGTAGAGTGCTAGCTTTGAGCTGAAGAGCTGAGGGACAGCGCCCAGGCCCAGAGTTCAAGACTTATAACCAGACCAAAAAAAAAAAAAAAAGACAGAAATTAAAATTAAAAAGAAGTTGTTAATTATGTGTCATTACGGAAAAGATTTTTTTAAATCAAACTAAAGGGCCTCGGTTGCAAATTACCTTAACTATACAAAGAAATATGTCACTAAATAGTATTAGCATTATCTAGAAACAGTATCTAGGTCTGCTAGGCCACGAAATTATAATTTAAAAAAGCTAGTTCTGCAATTTTCAATGCTGTAAATATACACAGACAAAGAAAGCAGGAAACATTCACCTAAAAGAAACCTTGGGGGAAACAAAGGAGGAGGCAACAATGCTTGATAAGATATGTACTCATTACCTTGCCCATAACTGTAACCCCTCTGTACGGTATTTTCACACACACACAAAATAAAAAGAAGAAAAGAAACCTTGGAAAGGTGGGAGGTACACACACACACACACACACACACACACTCACACTCACACTCACGCTCGCGCACGCGCAGCTTAGCTGCCCCCAGCCCCACACTCACCTCCTTGTAATGACAGGAGTATGTCAACTAATGGATAGTTATTTCTGCACCTGTCTACTGAAGCTCGGTAATTGTCCAGCACGTCCTTCTGGCTGTTGAGTTCCTCGGCGATGGGCCGCCCCAGCTCAGTCTGAGCGCGGAACTCCCCAACGTCGCTGTCAAAGCGCAGGAACTCCTTCTGGTTGTAGATGTATCTGGTCACGCTCCACACTCCCTCCGTCCCATTGGGGAAATAACACTCACCCTTCAACTGCTGCATGAAGCGTGCTGAGGGCGGAAACACGGTGTGAGCTGGGCTGGGGCTGGGGGGCAGCGGGGCGGGGGAGGGGGGGGAGTCGGGGAGGGGGGCTGGCACCTGTCATCCTAGCTAATCAGGAGGCTGAGATCTGAGGATCGCCAGCCTGGGCAGGCAAGTCCCTAAGACTCTTATCTCCAATTGAGTACCAAAAGTCCTGTGGTAGCCTGACTTCAACCTTTAGTACCACAAGGGAAAAAAAAAAAGTGCAAAAGTGGAAGAAAAGCTTGGTGCATGGATGGTAATAGTGGTGTTTGAGAGAGATTTTTGAGACATCCATGGGATAATGGAGCACCAGGAAATCTTTCTTGCTTGCTCCTCTCTCTTTTTTGTTTCTTTGTTTCTTTCTCACTCCCTCTTTCTCTCTTCCTTCCTTCCTTCTTTCTTTTTTCAGTCATGGGACTTGAATTCAGGGTCTGGGCACTGTCCCTGAGCTCTTTTTGCTTAAGGCTAGTGTTCTACCACTTTAAGCCACAGTGCCACTTCCAGTTTTCTGGTGGTTAATTGGAGATAAGAATCTCACAGACTTGGGCTGGGAAGGTGGCTCAGTGGTAGAGTGCTAGCCTTGCATGCATGAGGCCCTCGGTTCGATTCTTCGGCACCACATAAGCAAAAAGAAAAAAGCCGGAAGTGGCGCTGTGGCTCAAGTGGTAGAGCGCTCGCCTTGAGCTGAAGAGCTGAGGGACAGCGCCCAGGCCCAGAGTTCAGGCCCCACGACCGGACCCCCTCCCCCCCCCAAAAAAAAAAAAAAGAATCTCACAGACTTTCCTCACTGGGCTGCTTCAAACTGTGGTCCTCAGATCTCAGCCTCCTGAGTAGCTAGGACTACAGAGATGAGTCACTGGTGCCTGGTCATTAGCAGGCAATGTTTCTACTGCTTTATATATGCCATACCTTTCAATCCTCAAAACAGTATTAGAATAATATAGTATTAGAATATACATAATTAATATATTAATATTTAATATTAATATTAAATATATATTAATATATATTAAACAAAGTATTAGAATATGATGCAAGGGCTGGACGCCAGTGGCTCACGCCTGTAATCCTAGCTACTCAGGAGGCTGAGATTGTAGGATCACAGTTCAAAGCCAGCCTGGGCAGGAAAGTCCATGAGACTCTGATCTCCAATAAACCACCAGAAAACCAGAAGTGGTGCTATAGTTCAAGTGGTAGAGCATTCGCCTTGAGCTGAAGAGCTCAGGGACAGTGCCCAGGTCCACAGTTCAAGCCCCAAGACCGACGAAAAAAAAAAAAGAAAAAGAAAAAGGTGCAAGGGTGACATTGATCAAGATACACTGTGCTCACAAACTAACAAGTTAAATTGAAATGTCCTTGCACAATTACTGAAGGATAACTAAAAAATAAAAAAGTAAAAGAGGGCAATATCGCCCCCTTTATTTTATAACTGCTTTGATGATCAAATAAAGCAGAAGCAAGTATTCAATAGAAATGAAGATATCTAGCTTTGGTGTCCTAGTGTGTAATTACTACATACACTTCATGGAAGACTCTTTCTGGATAGATAACAACCAAGAGGACCAACTATGGGTGCCTGGCTGTGATTCTGTCTGGAAATCAGCTAGCAAGGGATGGAAACCTTAAGCAGCACAGAGAGCAAAAACAAACAAACACCCTTCCTCCCCTCCCCCCAAACCCCAAAACCAACCTAGAGGAAAGAACAAAGCCAATTGCAGCTTCAATCCCAGCTCCCTGGTGGGGGGATGGGGACCTACAGAAGTGGGAAAGTACCAGCAAGCCCAGCCAAGACAGCTGACTGGCAGTTCTAACTGTCCTTGTTACTAACAGTCATTCCTGCAGGCTTTAAGCAATTTGGGCAGCTGACCGGTTTCACAGTGACAGCTCTGCTCCAAAGAAGGAACTTGCTTTGGATCTTACCAGTGCCAAGACCCCAAATGACTACAGTAGCTGTTGCTAGAAGACATGTTGCTTAGGAGATGCCTCTTATGCTGGCTGCCACCAGAGGCTCTGGGTTGGCATGCACCTCACTGGGTGGAAGACAGTTCCTTTAGCATCCTGCATCTTCAGAACTACTAGCTGCTATAGCCACAAGCCAAGTCCTATCCTGACTGCCCCTTGGGAACTAGGAAAATTCTTCCCTTCGGCCCACAGCCTTGGTTGGGACTGCAGCTACTGATATGAAGAACTCATTTTATTTGAAGCCCAAATCTTAATTTTTTCAAAAAGCTACGTCCCCAAGAAGGAAGGCTATCGTGGTTTAAACTCAGAATGGAGTTGGGTAGCCATTTGCTGATTGAGGAGCTGCAAAGTACTCTTGTGCTCCTGGGGAAACCATAAACAGATCCATGTCTTTGTTTTAGCTGCTAAGATGAACAGCCTCCCAATACTCTTGTTTTGCAATCTGGACCTGATCAATAAGAAAGCTGTATGTAAAATCAACCAATCAGGAATGGGCAAAATTGCATCTTTTATTTGCATAAAGCAGAACAGAATGAGAATTAAATAGGACACTTGTCTGGGTAAGCTTGCCCTTGTCTTTGTTCCTTTTCTAGTGCACTTTCAAGGGTTGTAACTCCTGGATTTGCAAATAGGTTTTGTTTTGTTTTGTGATCGGTCATAGGGCTTGAACTCTGGGCCTGGGTGCTGTCCCTCAGCTCTTCAGCTCAGGGCTAGCACTCTACCATTTGAACCACAGCACCACTTCCGGCATTTTTCTGTTTATGTGGTACTGAGGAATCGAACCCAGGGCCTCATGCATGTGAGGCAAGCACTCTACCACTGAGCTACCTTCCCAGCCCCAGTTTTTTTTTTTTTAAATCAAGCCTGTCTATTCTTCTTGAACTCAATAAATATGCATTGGCAGAGGCTATTAAAGTGTTCTGATAAGACTTCATAGAAATATGGGCAATCAAGGTCATTCTGGTAAGGTCTCAGAGAAGAATGAAAAATAAGCTATTGGAAATGAGTACAGTCCAACAATATTGCACAGCTGTAAACAGCTTGATGACATAGTATTCCCACCCTATGACCTTGTGGGAGATAGAACTTCAGTGATCCAGGACTTCTTAGTGTCTAAGAAAGAAAGAAAAGAGAATGGCAAATACCCAGGCTCCAACATCACTGATCCCTCTGTGAAAACATGGCACAGAATCTCTTAGAGAGAACCTCCAACTCTTCCACGCCTCATAAAATTTTCAGAGAAACTTTTCCTTTCTCCCAGGATAACTCAACATTATCAAGAGAAGTGTTGGGCAGGAAATTATTTTAAATTTAACTTCTAAGTTCTAAGGCTTCCCAAATCCCTAAGAAGACATAATCAAAGACTGGAGATGCTTCTTTTGGGAGTGAGGGTAGAGAGGATGTGAAGAAATGGCCTATATGTTGGTCCCATACATAGATTTCAGAGAGGGAAAACAGCCAGGCTCCTTTTTTTCCCTTGTGTAGAAATAATTTGACATTCACATGATAAACACAAGTAGCCACAGGGGGAAAAATTCTTTAAAAATATAAAAGGCCCAAAGAAAATGAGGAAGTTATCCCCCTTTCATCCCCCACCCATAGTAGCTCAGCACCTGAGGTGTGCACTTACGTCGGGTGTCCCTGAACAAAGCCACAGGAGGGCTCAACACCATCAGCATCAGGGTTAGAGTTGCCTTGAAGGGACTGCTGGGGAGCCATAGGCACACCATGCTGGAGAAGAGGAGAGGAGGGGTGTCAGAGCTGTAGACCAGCCTCACTGAGTGAGCACTGGGACCTGACTCCACCCACATCCTAAATAGTAAGAACTAAGATGCTCATTTCTTTAGTGCTAGGTGAAGAACCAATCAGCCTCAACGATGAATAGCATCATCTGTTGATGGTTAGAGATATAGTATGAAGGTCTTCTGAAAGTTCCAATTTCCTTCATTAAAAGGATTGATTTAGATGATTTTTTTTAAAGTTTTGATCTAATTGCAATCTGAAACACCTCTGTGATGAGCCATCTCTGTTGATTCCAAGCCAGCCTTTGACACCATAATTTTGCTTTAGGATAGTTATACAGTATGTGGAAACGAGTTCAGTCCTTCAGTCCTGCTTCCCATGATGACATCCTCATTTTATTGCAGATATGTTTCTTTCTATTATTCCTCCTCAGCTACTTTATCCTAAAAATTGCTAATTAATACACTCTCAATCATTCAGGCAAGTCAATGCAATGAATGATGATGATGATGATGATGATGATGTTACACCATATAATGAAATTGTATAATTTGTGAAATAAGATTCTACCATTGATGATCACACATTATATTGATAGAAATGCAATGACACAGATTCAGAATGTACTCCAAAGGGCAACTATACACATGAAATTCAACATCAACTCACACTTTGTCACAGTTCTGACAAGCAGTTGTTCTTTGTTTCGCTATTTGTGCTAGCAGAATTCAACATGCTGCAATTAAAGTCTCTGTTGAGATTTGCATATTTCACACTGTACCCAGAATTGTCCTAAGAGCTTTATATACATCCTACTTGGATTAATTCTATAATCTCTCCAAATGAAGAGTCTGAAATTATACTAAACAATTCTTGCAAGGTTGTCAGGCTAGAATATTCTACATTGGGGATTCAGTTGGGTTCTATGTGATTGCAAATAGTACAAGTTGAGTTAGTTCATCACAGTACTTCACTTGGAAAGGTCACCAGTCTGCTGAATTGAACAACCCTGAAGATTCTCCATCTTGGAGAAAGTTTCTATGCATGAAAATGTGTCAAAGAAAAGTCATGTCAATTACATGGGATTACCTGCTATTCTCAGCAGATTCTTCATTGAAATATTTTGGCCATATATATTTTTTTCATTCTACCTTATACCACTGGTTTCAGATAAGCTAAGGTAAATTATTTCTTCATTTAAGGAAGAAAGTCAAAGTACATTTATAACCCTAGGTCAAGCAGAAAAGACATCAATACCACCTTCTTAAATTCTAATAGGAAGATTTTCTTTGAATTATGTGTAACTTTAAAAATGACAAGTTTAAATTCTCAATTTCCTTAAAAAATAAAAGCTGCTGCTGGGGCATGGCTCAAGTGGCAGAGCCCCTGCTTTGCAAGTGTGAGGCCTATAGTTGAAACCCCAGTACCCCAAAATAATAATGAAAACAACAATAACAATAATAACATAAAATGTCTGTGGCAATAGAGACATTAAATTCAAATGTTTAGACTCTGAAATAACTTTGTAATCGATTATTTGATTTTGATTTGACTTACATTTGATACTGACACTCCAGATGGAATACAACAGGATATTCTAACTTTTTTTTTTTTTTTTTTGGTCGGTCATGGCCCTTGAACTCTGGGCTTGGGCGCTGTCCCTGTGCTCTTCAGCTCAAGGCGAGCGCTTTACCGCTTGAGCCACAGCACCACTTCCATATTCTAACTTCTTGACAGTGTATATAATACCCCTTTCTCTGAAACCCACTTTAAAAATAGTATGTTAATGAAGTCTATGGAGTCTTAAGATCCAGACACTGATTTGAAATTAGAGTTAACACTATTTTAGGTAAGGATCAAAAGAACTTTTAATTAATTTGTCTAGCTTTTTAATTTCTTTTCTTTTCTTTTTTTTTTAGATCCAAGAACAGGGCTGGTACTCAGTACTTGATGTTTTCACTCACTGGCTGTCACTCTACCAACCGAGCCATGCCTCTAACCCCCCTTTTTAGCTTTCTTTTAGTCATTTACTTTTGGTCAAATTTGTTTCAATTGTTTAAAATCTGTTTGGGGCATTTTTGTGCTAATTTTGACCAAATTCTTAAAAAATATTTTCATTTACAAGTAAAATATTTGCATGTAAAAATTATATATGAACTAAAACCATTTGATATGTGTACTATGTCACATACTTGTTACGTAGATAAAACCCATGACCCTACTAGATAGTTTACTTCCTTCATGCCACCTTCCCTAAACCTTCACCCCAACCACAGAGCTCTAAATTTCCCTTCCCCACAAGTCTCAGGACTCACGTCAAACAAGGTTTCCTCCTTTGCTGGCCCTTCCCACAGCCTCATTCTTATATTCCCCTCTCCTGTTCCACCCAGTCTTGTTCTGGATTATTCCAGTCTCTATATCTATTTCTTTCTTCCTCTTTCACCTTTGTTTTCAAAACCCTTCTCTATATTTCCATCAGTGATGTCTCAAAACATGTATAGATACCACAGTTCCATTTCTGACCCTCTTAAGACTCAAAATACTTTGAAAATTAGGATTTTTTGAGTTTTAAAAAACCATGAGTCTACTTTTTCCAAGTAAATCTGGGGAAAGTAAAGTTCGTAGATGAGATCCTATTTGTCACATATGGCAAATTGAGGAAAACAGGACAAATTAAGGAAACCATGAAATTCGCCAGCAATCTACAGAACAGTGAGTTCTTCTGGCCTGCTTATTGATTTTCAACATGACAAAAGTTAACAGCCTCCATACCTCTCTGGAACTTTGTTTAGACATATACTTTGAATCATAAGACCCTGCTAATATTTTACTACTTTTAAGATGACCAAAATAGAGTTCCATAAAATTTACTCTCCACAATTTGAATTCCTTTCTTTTGGCTGGCAGTCAGATAATGAACAAGAAAGTGTTCACATAAAAAGAATCAAAATAGATTTAAAATATGCAATATAATGTCCTAGGTTTTTATAATACACCTTAAATACTTCAAGGCACCCAAGAACAATTCATAGATTCTCTTTATTGATAAGAGCATTCTAAGTATTAAGGGTTTCTACCTCAGTCATAGGATGCTTTCAAGAGAAGCAAGTAGGAGCTAACCCCACCTTCCATCAGAACACCTGACCCAGAGGGACACAGACGTCATAGACATTGGAGTTGGGGTGGGGGGGAAGAGAAGCTGATAGAAGACTTCTCCTAGCACAATCTGACATGTGAAGGAGACAGCAACATCACTGATTCTGTGGAGGATGGAACACAGGATCTGTAGGAGAGACCCTACTAATTCTCTTTGAAAACTTGTTCTGACATAAGATGGCATTAACCAGGGAAGGGCAGTATGGGGAAGTATTTTAACAACAACGCTTCTAAGTCTTGTCAGGCCCTTCAGGGAAAGGAATTTAATGTTGGAGAGGTTTCACTGCAGGAGAGTTGGGAACAAATGGTCTCCATAGAGGCACCATAAGTAGAGCTCACAGACAGAGCATACATGGAGGTGTGGGGGATTCTTCTGTGGAAATTATTTGGGATGCATATGATAAACATAGGTAGCCACTTAAAAAGAAAAAGACCACAATTTTTAAAGGACGCTGCCTGGAAACCATGACCCAGTTAACACCCTTCTTTCCACAATCCCTACTTGTTTAGCCCATAATGTGTGCACTAAGATTGAGTGTTCCTAGCCCAAGCCAGGGGAGGACTCAATATCATTATTATCATGGTTAGTTAGAGCTGCCATGCGAGATCCTCCAGGGAGCCACAGGCACATCATGCTGGAAATTAGGAGAAGATGAGAGCCAGTGGAATAGATTATCTTTATCCAGTGAGAGCTATGACTCTTCTGCATCCACCTCCCAAGTAAGGAATATTCATTGGTTTGGTGCTGGATTGGGTGATTTCAATATAGAAAAACCAGTCTTCATATTAGCATCATCAGTTGCTGGGCAGAGATTTACTAGGAAGGTCTTCTTCTGAAACTCAGAACTTCCATCTTTCAAAGGGGTATTTCCATTTTGTATGTGAAAAGTCTGATCCAGTTATATCTGAACAACTTTAATTAAGCCACTATGGCAAGTCATCTCTGTGCTAGCAGGTAAGGCATCCGTCTGTTCAATTCATGTGATACTTGAGGACAGAGTGAGTTGTACAACTGCTTGTATGGATGTGCTTAGGGATAAAAGGGAATGGAGAGTAAATGACTCTACATCAGGACAAGTTTAATCTTGCATTGACTGTGCCTTGACTAGGTATTGTAGATTGGGGATATCATTAACTTCTCACAGTTGAAATGAAGGCACTGCAATCTTCCAAGCACTTCAGTTTTGCTGTGGTTTTGGAGATTCTCCCCTCCCCCCTCCAAGAAGCAGGGTTCCAGTGCAACTGATGATACAGCAGAATTATAACTGCTGATTGAAGAATAAAGTCTATACTTATTTTTTTCTGTGTGTGTTTATGTGTTCATTTATGTGTGCTGGTCCTGAAACTTGAACTCAAGTCCTGGGTGCTATTCTTGGGCTCTTACTGCTCTACCACTTGAGCCACAGTGCCACTTTTTCTGAGTAGTTTATGGAAGGTAACAGTCTCACTGACTTTTCTGCCCAACCTGGCTTCGAACCACAGTACTCAGATCTCAGCTTTCTGAGTGGCTAGGATTACAGGCATGAACCACCAGTGCCTGTCTATTTTCTTTAGTTTTGTGTTTGTTTTTTTTTAATTTTTATATTATCTTTAAATAGTTGTACAAAAGAGTTTAAATTTAGCATGTCACTTTGTTAGTACACTGCATTTGATCAATGTCTCCCCCATCTCTCCCACTCCCACTATCCTTTCAATTTACCTGGTTCTATTTTCACATGTGTATATTGAATATTATGAGTGCATTCACCCACACTTCCTCTCCTTCATATTTAGGGACATGGCTGATAAACTATTCAAAGGTAGTTAGTTAAATGAATGACAATATTTCTAGTGTATCTGCTGTCACTGATTTCAGTGGCCTCTGAATACACATAGGCACTAGGCTGAAAGGAGGCCATTCACAGGGAATAAAGGTCTTAAGAGAATCTTTGCACTTAGCAATAGGGAAAGAACACCCTCTAAAGCAAACTACACAGAAGCTCAGGGATCAATGCAGTACTCAGAATCAGCCTTAGACACATCTCTGTTCTAAAATAATTGTAAAAAGTTTTTGATCCCTCAATCCTGCTTTCAAACATGATTCTCTCATTTCATTGAGGATATATCCACTCATTGTTTCATTTTACCTGCTTTACCTAGGGAATGACACAAGGAAGCCCTGCCAATCAGCCAGTATGTGCTTGATTCAATAGTTTCTACCAGAGTGCCACCAATAAAATCAGCATCAGAGACACCAGATGAAGACAGAATAGGAAACCTTGGACTTAAAATGTCTCTATGGTTTTTTTTACTATATTAATTTAATAGAATGCACATACTGGTAATGAACATTAACTATCCAAAGTGGAAATAAAATTTAGAACAAATGTGTTATGTGTCATGTTGATTATTTTTCAAAGAAGGGCAATAAAATTGCATTTTAAAAAATCTACATGTTTTCTTTCAGGCTTGAAAGAAAACTAATCAGCCTATAAAGATCCATAGTTTATGAAGTAGTAGACAGATAGATAATGTCACAAACTGGGAATTATGAAATATGTTAATTCAGAATCTGCTAGTGGCTCAGAATAACTTTGAATGATGTATCTGAATTTCTTTCCTCTCACAATACCAGAAAAATGACTATAACAACCATATTTTTATTTATTTTGGGATAAACAATGAAATGTATGAAAATCTGTCTGAAGCATGATTTTTCACTCCATGTTTATTTAAGGAAAATATAAAACAAAGTCTTGTGACACAAGGCCAGGTTGGATGGGGATGGGGAGGGTGGCAGAAGGTTTGAATGCAAAAGAGCCAGGAGAGAGCGCAGAGCAGATCTTGCAGTCTGCACTGGGCTTCCAGCTCAGGGACAGGGGCTGGGGGAGCCATCAGGGAGGACAGGATCTGCTGGGCACTGAGCAGGGATGAAGCCAGGTCCTGAGAAAGCGTTACTTCTCTCTGAAGAATTAGAGCCAAGCTGGAGTGATTTCATGAGGAGAGGTAGGGGTAGAGGTCCTGCCTTCCCAGCTGTCCACCTTCACTTCAGCTCAGGAGTCCTGCAGGAGGCAGAGGACAGTATGTGTCAGGACCTAACCCAGGAAATGGCTTCTTTTCCCTTGATAGAACATAACATTACAGCATGTGGAAGGAGGTGAGAGGGCTTTCAACGGGCCCTCAGCAATGCTACTTTACAGCACAATTGGGTTTGGGTTTCTGTTTTGTGCCACTACTGAGGCTTGAACTCAGGGCCTGCACATTGTCATAGCTTTTCTCCCTCAAATCTGGCACTCTATTACCTGAGCTACAGCTCCACTTCTGGCATCTTGGTGGTTAACTGGACTTAAGAATCTCATAGACTTTGCTGCTCTGACCAGGTTTGAATCAGATCCTCAGTTCTCAGCCTCCTCTGGAGCTAGGATTACAGGTATGAGGCACTATGGCTTGCTATAGCACAATTTTTTTATTAAATGCAGAGTGGGCCTGGGGCATAGCTCAGTGATACTGCACCAGCCTAACATTCATAAGCACCTGAGTTTGAATGTCAGAACCACAAGAGCACAAAGAAAACAAATAAATAAACAAAAAAGTGTAAAGAACATGGTTTAGTTTACATTCCTGATTAATTAAAAATTTGATTCCAATTCTTTTTTTTTTTTGGTCTAGTCGTGGGGCCTGAACTCTGGGCTCAAGGCTAGCACTCTACTTTTGATAAATAGAAAAAGGACCAGACTCAGGAAGCAACTAAAAAGGCAGTTACCCTTCTATCTACTCAAATGCTATGTTACAAGAACTAGGAGACCGCATAGGGGCTATCTAAATCTGCTCTCTTTGTTAAAATGGAAAGATAGAAAAATCAAGCAACTCTGTAAATGGGTAGAGACAGAAGATGACAAGCTTGTCTGGAGAGTGGATGTCCTAAAACTCAATTGTTCCTGTGTTTCAGGTAGAACCAGAGACAGCGCCATAGTTTAGAATACTAAGCAGCACCTCTCTTAGCCACTGAGAATCATTGCCTGGGTTGGAGGCTGCCAGCTGACATAAGCACATGTATTCTCTCAGCTCAGAAAGAATACAGACACAGATGACAGCTGTAAACTTTTAAGTGCCTCCTCCTGCATTTGGGGTAGGAAATGTTTTCCCTCTAACCTTCTTCTTCTGAAAGAAATCATTGGTAAAACTTTCATCTTATGAGTCTCTCTCCTTTTCAGCAGACACCATGCCATGCTTTTCAAGAAGCTTAGGGACACCCTCATGCATTCTCTGGTGAGAGTTTTAATATTTCTTTGACATTTGCAATTGCATGAGAAAAGAAAACTTCACACAGGCCCATGGACCTCCCTAGAACTAACCTGAGTGTAGCCACATTTCTTATCCTAAAAAACAAAATCTGTCAACCATGATTTTCAGCCACCAGAAAGTTCCTTACCTTATGAATTCCTGAAGTAGACGAACAGCCCTGCACCCAGGAAGAGCAGCCCCAGCACAAAGCCCCCAACTCCACTCATCATCTTGCCCTGCGCAGATCCAGATTGGGGCTCTGAAAGGAGACGCCAGGATTAGTTACGTGTGTACAAAATCAGAAATTCTCTCACGAGACCCTGAGACTCAGACTCTTGAGATGGGAGGACAAAGCCTGCCCAGATGAATGAGATTTGGCTGTTCCTGGAAATAAGAGAATTAAAAATCATCTTGAGCTCAGTACCAGTGACTCATGTCTATAATCCTAGATAGTCAGAGGCTGAGATCTGAGGATTGTGGTTGGAAGCCAGCCTAGGCAAAGAAGTCTATGAGGACCATGTCTCCTGTTGACCATGCTAAACCCAAAAGTGGGGCTGTGGGTCAAGTGGGACATTGCTAGCCTTGAGAAAGGAGCGAAAGGACAGCAACCAAGCCGTAAGCTCACACCTTAGTACTAGCACGCACCTGCACCTAACCCATCACCCTGCATAACTGAAAGGTTCATACACTGAACTGATGTAATTGTCACAGGGCTGAAGTGCCACCAGGTCTCTGAAAACTGTGGAGCTCAGTCATGTTACAGAGCTGGTAAAGTGTGGGCTGGGAAGGTGGCTCAGTGGTAGAGTGCTTGCCTTGCATGCCTGAGGAGGCCCTGGGTTCGATTCTTCAGTACCACATAAGCAAAAAAAGAAAAAAGCTAGAAGTGGCACTGTAGCTCAAGTGGTAGAGGGCTAGCTAGCCTTGAGCTGAAGAGTTGAGGGACAGCGCCCAGGCCCAGAGTTCAGGCCCCATGACTGGACCAAAAAAAAAAAAAAAAAAGAGCTGGTAAAGCATGACAGAGCTAATGGCAGACAGAGCTGAGATTGGACAGCCCTCATATATTGCTACTCTTCTCAGATCACAGTGAACAACCCAGACAGTAGCACCCACACATAAGCGCAGCCCTGAGGCTGAGGCTGGGCCAGGACTGAGGAGGTAAGTAGGACCTGTGGTGTCACAGGGCTTTCAGAACAGTGTCTTGATTGACACACTCATGTCCCCATGGCTCATGGGTGTTTCTAGAAACATCTCAGCCCCATGCCCCCAGTGACCTATGCTGAAGGAGAGAGCATGGAATGGGTGAGAATCCAGTGTGGGGAGAGAATCCTGAAGCTGTGCTGTAGGGAGAGGAGCCCTGCACTCCGCAGGCAGCCAGGTCTGCATCTGGGCCTGAGGACTTTATACAGTCACCAACATGCTCACTCACTCCACTGCACGGTGACAGGACCGTCCAGGCTGGGGTGCTCCACGTGGCAGGTGTAGACGTCCCCCTGTTGGGGGGTCATCTCCAGCATCACCATGATCTGGAAGGTCCAGTCTCCATTGTAGACCAGGCCTGTGGACACCACCCCAGCCTCCTCCTTGTGGCCATTGCGCAGCCATCTGACTTCAATGTTGCCTGGGTAGAATCCATGCACAGCGCACACCAGGAGGTTGTGGTGCTGCAGGGGTTCAGTCTTTGTGGGGTACACGGTCACCACAGGCTTAACTAGGGAAGAAAAGGCAGGAGAAGTCAGAAAGCAACAGAATCCTCCTTGGTTTACTGTCTTTCTGCCTCTGTCCAATTCCAGGTTGAAGTCTCTGCTGGTGATACAAGTTAGAAGAAAAGGGGGAAGTGGGCGGGGGGCGGCGCCAGGGTTGCTTGGAGCCAGCTCATCGGCTCCCCGAAGAGAGAGCGTGGAAGGCTGGGCACCTGCAGCCACCTTTTCGCCTTCCCGGAGAAATGTCCTTTGCTTCCCAGATGTAATGCACCTTAAGTTAATTCAAGAGTGAAAATGAGTCATACAGAGGTTAAATTGAAAATACCTTTTGGAAATAAATTACTGGATGCTGTCTGCTTGGTACCTAACAAAAGCTTAGCATATGGGATAATTCTTACACATGGGGCATTGGGAGATATGAATCTTCCCCATTTGATGTCACTAGCATCTCATCTTGCAACTCATGGATTTTTTTTTCCCTGAGATTTACCTGTAAAGGCCTTAATATTGTACATAGAATTAAAGCATATAAAGCAGTTTTGAATTACCTAAAGAGCTCAGGAGAATACAAACTTGCAGGTGTATTCTTGGGAGGTCGTTCAATGGGCTCAGGAGCAGCTGCCTCTGTAATGTGTCATATTGAGCGAGAAGATGGTAATGATTTTGTTAGAGGTCTCATTTGTATTTCCTACCCACTACACCATCCCAAGCAGCAGCAAAAACTCAGAGATGAAGATCTCTTTCGTTTAAAAGATCCCGTACTCTTTGTGTCAGGCTCCGCAGATGAAATGTGTGAAAAGAATCTGTTGGAGAAAGTGGCACAGAAAATGAAAGCTCCCAACAAAATCCACTGGATTGAGAAGGCGAATCATTCCATGGCGGTGAAGGGACGGTCAACAAATGATGTTTTCAAAGAAATAAATACACAGATTTTGTTTTGGATCCAAGAAATCACTGGAATGGACAAGAAATGATTGTCCTCAGCTGAAAGCTATGAAAGTACAAAGTTGAGTAGAGATATTGTTCTTTATCAGAGACCAGTATACCTCTCAGCATTATGGTGAGACATATTTCAGACTATTGTTGTTTAATGTTGCCCTATTTTTGAAACACATTTTAATTGTGAAATATCCTTTACAAAATGTCTTTTGAAAGCACTGTTATAGTTGTATGAAGATGATGTACAATATTGAAGGTGGTCTAAATATAATTTTATTTTCTTTAGTACAGTTAAGTTTTGGAAAAAAAATTAAACATTTGAATTTTGTTAAAAAAAAAAAAAGTTAGAAGAAAAGTAGCCAATCTGGGACAAGCAGGCTACAGGACTTGTTGATGGTAGGATGAATGTATAAAACTTGCCTGACTATGAAATGGGGGTAGGAGGCTACAAAAGAATGACCAAGTAAGAAAACAAAAGAATGAAGAGGAAGTGGCGCTGTGGCTCAAGTGGTAGAGTGCTAGCCTTGAGCTGAAGAGATCAAGGATAGTGCCCAGGCCCAGAGTTCAAACCCCAGGACTGACCAAAACCACACACACACACACACACACATACACACACACACACGAATGAAGAAATAAATATGGAGCTCTGACTTTCAGGAACAAAAAAGGAGAGCTGCTAATTAGAAGTCTGTCTTCAAGGACTCCAATCTTCTGGATTTAACCCAAGGCCAAGGTTTGGGTGGAGAAAGATAGTTGGGATGGGCTGATGAGCTGTCTTCCTAAGCATGTCTATGACACATGCTCTCTTTTCTGCCATATTTCTGAATGAGTATACTTTCCTATCACTTTTACTATGTTCACTGTCTTCTCTGGCTAGACGTAAGGACTGAGGTCACCTTACCTGCCCTAAATTTCAGGTGACATATTTGGTACATTGATGAAGAAGTTAGGGATTAAATATGTCTTTCTCTGGCTTGGAGTCACTGAAAGGTTTCTCTTTAAAATAAAGAATCAGCTAAGCAGGGTGCAGTTGGCTGCTGCCTGTAATCTTAGCTACTCAAGAGGCTAAGATCTGAAGATAACCATTAAAAACCAGCCTGGGCACAAAAGTTCATAGTTCAAAGTTCAAAGTTCTTAGCTCCAATATACTGTTCAGAAAAAATCCAGAATTGGGGCTGTGGCTCAAGTGATAGAGTGCAAGCCTAGAACACAAAGAGGCTCAGGGACAGCTCTCAGGACTTGAGTTTAAGACCTAGAACTGGAAAAAAGAAAGTGAATAGACCCCATTTCTAATCAGTGCCAGGTTGTGCCACTCACCTACGACCTAGCGACTCAGAGGACTGGGTACAATGACGTGAGCCCTTCAATACCAGCGAAGCAAGGAGACACGTGTAGAAGGGAGACAGATGAGACAGATGCAGATGGGGAAATTATATCTTTTAAAACAAATATCAATGGGGCTATGAAGGTGGCTCAAGTGGTAGAGCGCTAGCCTTGAGCTGAAGAGCTGAGGGACAGCGCCCAGGCCCAGAGTTTAAGCCCCACGACCAGACCCCCACCCCCAAAAATAAATAAAACAAATATCAAGAGTGAGACTAAGAAGTTAAAACCAGGCAAGGAAAAAGCAGTTAAACTTCCCTACCATTCTATTCTGTCTCCTTTTAGATGCTGAGTTTAAGGATCAGAGAGACTTGAAACAGGCTACCATCTTGAATCTTGAATGTCCATTTCCTACATTGGTAGCAAGAAATGTGTCTCTTATTTTCAGTTTCTCCCTGCTTTCTCCCTGTTACGTTAAACATAAATCCTTGCTGAAATCTTCACCTTGTGAGACTCTCTTTGTTGAATACTCTTGAAGTGGGTCTCAAGGATCTTTGTTTTTGTTTTGTTTTGATTTTTGGTTGTGGGCCTGGGCGCTGTCCCTCAGCTCTTCAGCTCAAGGCAAGCACTCTACCACTTGAGCCACAGCAACACTTCCGGTTTCCTAGTGGTTTATAGGAGATAAGAGTCTCACTGACTTTCCAGCCAGGGCTGGCTTTGAACAGCAATCCTCAGGTCTCAGCCTCCTGAGTAGCTAGGATTACAGGCATGCGCCATGGGCGCCCAGCTGACTTTTGTTTTGTTGTGGAAACTGGAAAGGGGAAGCATTATCCATCATCTGATGACAGAATGATCACAGTCCAGGTTAGGCATAAAGTGAGATCCTAACTTTAAAATAACAGAGACCCGTCTCAAGTGCACCTGTCTTGCAAGCATGAACCCTTGAGTTCAAAGAGGACACCTAGGCGTGAGAAAGGCTGCAGTGATTTCTTTTTTTGTATTTCCTTTTGTTCTGTTTTTGAGTCCAGCTCCTAGAGTTAGTTTTCTCATGCTGGGAGCAGAGATGGACACATACACACACACACACACACACCTGCACACACACAGGCACACGTGTGCACACCCACTTTCTCCTCTCTCCCAGGCCGCCCGCCTCGTGCTCACCTCTGCGCTGCACCGTGAAGGCCTCCGCAACCTCGTAGTTGTGTCTGCAGAACCTGTCCACCTCCGCCGCCATCTCCTCCAGGCTGGCCTTTTTGTTCCAGGTCTCAGCCTCGGGCCGCCCCAGCTCAGTCAAGGCTATGAACTTTCTGAGGCTGCTGTCAAAGCGCAGGTACTCTTCCTGGTTGTGGATGCGTCTCTCCATAAAGACCAATCGCTGTGTCCCGTTGGAGAAATGACACTCGCTCTTCGCTTGTAACAGGAACCGTGCTGCAGGGACAGGAGCGGTTACTGGCCTGGGTCTTGTTTATCTCTGACCACAGGACTCGGACTCCTCAAGAATCAGCTCCTCTCCAGGAGCCTAAAATGGTTGGACATAAGATGGAGATGACAGCGACCCCGGAGGACAGAGCCTCCAGGCTGCTGGGCAGGGAGGTGCAGTGTGGGCTAGAGATGAAGTAGGGCGCCATGGAGCAGGGCAGCCTTCAGGGCAGGGCTCCTGACAATTGCCATGACCACCGAGAACAGAAGAGGTGGGCAGATCCTGAAATTTTCCACCCATTTCCCATAAAACGTGGGATATTCCTCCCCTCTCTTACTTCATTTTTTTGTGGCTTTTTGTTTGTTTGCGTATTGTCTAAGCTAACAGCTCCTTCACCCTCCTAACTATTAAGCAAAATCTCAGGCATAATCTTACCCTTGCTCCACACTTTGTGGTTATTTGCATGTCTCTTTGCATAATTTATGCAAAGTCCTGCTCCTGCTAGTCATCTGATATTTAGCATTGTCTCTATAACAAGCCACAGGTTTGCCTTCCCCAGAGAATTTTGCTATGATCCTAAATGGTCTCCCTATTTCCATATGTGAGCTCCAAGAATCCAATCTTACATATCATTGCATTTAAAAAATTTTAAAATGCAATATGAATCAAAACGCCTTGAAATCACATAGTAGCTTAACAAATTTGTTTTCTTTGTGCTGATCCAACAGCTTGAATTCAGGCTCTGGATATGGTCTTTTAGCTTTTTGGCTCGAGGGCTGGTGCTTTAACTAATTGAACTACAACTCCCCTTGTAGCTTTTTGCTGGTAAATTGGAAATAAGAGTCTCACAGACTTTCCTGCCTGGGCTGGCATCAAACCAGGATCCTCACCTCCCAGCCTCTTGAGTATCTAGGATTACAGACATGAGCCAGTGTGCCCAACAAAATTCAAGTTTCTTATCCTGGCTCTCAGCGGGTGTTGTATGATTACGCTCCTGACCTCATGTCCATACCACCTCACCATCTGCCACCCTGTCTTACTCACTAGTTAACCAAAATGAAGCCGTTCTAGGCTCCTGGCACTCCCTTAAACCCAGCACACATGTCTCAACATTTCTGGTTTTTCCCTATTTTCTTATTTTGTCTCTTAGGTCTTCACTTGGCTGTTTTCTCTTTCTTCTTCTTTTAGCTAAATGGCTTTCTTGAGAATTCCGTAAGATCTATAGTCAGGTGAGTCTAATAGTCTTCGTTCCATATCCTGATGGCTTCCCCCCACCTCAGAGTACTTATTGGTCTATCAAACTTTTTCTTTATTAGAATCTTGTAAAGTTTCTTTTTTTTGTTTGTTTGTTTTTTGTTTTTTGCCGGTCATGGGGCCTGAACTCTGGGTCTGGGCGCTGTCCCTCAGCTCTTCAGCTCAAGGCTAGTGCTCTACCACTGGAGCCACAGCGCCACTTCCGGCTTTTTCTGTTTATGTGGTGCTGAGGAATCGAACCCAGGGCCTCATGCATGCAAGGCATGCACTCTACCGCTGAGCTACCTTCTCAGCCCCTCTTGTAAAGTTTCTATCTTACTTTCATATCTCTAGATGTTAGAATGCTTTGAGTCAAGAACAGAGGATAGTATACAACTTACTCAAGAACCTACCTGTGATACAAATGAAACAAGCACTGCTCTGGAAATTGACCTCAGTGGATAACCTGGAAAGGAAGAATTGTTTCAAGCTCCACACTCTTTTATTCCATGACACATTCTGTGTCTTCCACTTCCAGAGAAATTTAGAGAACCTTCCTCTCTCTCTCCTCCTTATGAGTATCCAAAGATAAGGAAAAAAATGACTTAAACAGCATGGAAATTGAGTTTAATCATCTCCAATGGACCTCTGCAAAGTTCATGGCTATTTAATAATGGCGGTAAAATGATTGGAAAAAAAAAAAGAAAGAAGTGGAGGTAGAGGGAACTGAGCATGACTAATTAAAGGAAGACACATTTGATATTTGTTAAGACTTTGGTGGGCCATGAGTTCCCCTTACTTCTCTATTGGTTTCTAGACTGATGAGTTGGAAACAACCTTCATGTTTTTCTTGTGTCTCTGCAGGGGTGGGTTGTTTAAAGCGCATCATGTTGCTGGTATTCAGGACTGGAGCATGGTTCAAGTGGTAAAGTACTTGCATAGCAAGCACAAGACCCTGAGTTCAATCCAGAAGCAATTGCTTATATTTCACTATTTTGACTTTAAAAAAATTAGATTTTCATATATTTTAATTAAACTAGATCGTTCCTCTCATGAGCCAGAGAATGCAAGATATGTAGGAGAAAGTGAAAACTCATATTATAGGTCCAGAACAAATTCATAACGTGAATCCTAACCTGTGCCAAGTTTTTGGAAAGATGCCTTAAAGAGCAATTTACAGCTGTTCATTGTCTATGACACTGTTTCAAGTACAAAGGAACTCTGCTTCAGCTATAAGGTGCTGACCTCAAGATAAAAAGGAGATCTCTAATCCTACCATCCTTCAAGGCATCTCTAGCACAAGGACACAGACTAAACAAACACTGGAGCTCAGGGACCAAAGAGATACTCAGTATAATCTCTCACTGGCTTTCTGACTTCAGAGAAACCTAGCTAGTTCAATACCTGACTTTGTTTTTTACTTAAAACAATGAAATACACAGAATTAAACACACAAAATAGAATAGAACCATGCATATAATGTCTTTTTAAAAGAGAAAGCTCTTTTCTGACATAATTAAACATAATGCAGGGAAGGGGAATATAGCAAATTAGATTGACATTATTCATAATTCCACTAATGCCTGGAGGGAATATGAATCTAAGATTAAGTATTTTATTGGAAAAGATCTAAAAAGAAATGATTTATACATACATGTGCTTTACACAGATCTCCTAAAGGAGACGAGTATTTAGACTCCTGTTGTGTGGAAGTAGTTTGGATTTCATACAAGTTAGGTCAGAAGTTATTGAAGTAATCTCAAGTGTTAAGAGATTTATCCTGGGCAAAATGAAGAAGCTATCTCCCTGCTTTGCTCACCCATAGTAGCTCAGCACCCGAGGTGTGCACTTACGTTGAAAGTCCCTGGTCAAAGCCAAAGGAAGACTCAGCACCATCAGCAGCACCATCGTAACTGCCATGTGGAAGCCTCCAGGGAGCCTTGGATACACCATGCTGGAGATCAGCATGAACCCTCTCTACCCAGATCCCAAGTAATAACCAAGGTATTCATTGCTTTGATGCTGGATTGACCAAGTTCAATATAGACAAACCAGTCAGCATTAGAGATGAAAAGCATCACCTGTTGCTGGGCAGAGATCGAATACCAATGTACTCTTTTGAAATGTACCCATTTCTTTAGTTTTTTTTTACTTAATATTTTAACTCCTTAACCCCCATATACCTGAATTATTTTATTGGGATCTCTATCCTGATCTGGTCAGTCCTGGTAAGTAATATAGTCACAAGGATGAGCCTTGTAAAGACAGTTGCTTGCACAACTACTCACTTGGGCAGAGTGCAGAGCCACGCACAGGAGCACCCCTATTGTTTCTTCCTAACCAAGATAAGAAGATAGCTAGTTGAGTCAAGGGTGTTAGCTTAATAGCTTGTTGATACAGTGCCCCCTGCTTTGATTCCTGAGGTTGTTTTGGTGTCTTCCTTTCTTCCTCATGAGGAACCTCCAGATTGCTGTTGACAGTGGTTATACTAGATTACTTTTCCCACAAACAGTGCAATAGGATCATTTCTTTTCCCCCACATCCCCACCATTTGTTATTGTTCAAGTTCATGTCGTTGGCCAATCTAACTGGGGTGAGATAGAATCTCAGAGTTGTTTTATTTGCGTTTCCTTTATGGCTGGGGATGATGAGCATTTTCTCTTGTGTTTCTTTGCCATTCTTACCTCTTCTTCGGAGAAGTCTCTCTTAGTACACTTACCCATTTAGTGATCCCTTTTTTTTAGCTTTGGAAGGGGTTAGTTGCTTGAGATTCTTGTATCTTTAGGATATTAGACCTTTGTCAGATGTATTGCTGGTAAAGATCTTCTCCCAGTCTGTTGGCTGTTTTTCTAGTTTAGTAACTATGTTCTTTGCTTTTGAACAGGTACCTTCAAGGTGCCTGTTCACCCTGCAGTGCTGGACCCAGCAGTTGGTATCACAACCTCTGACCTCAACTCTACTAACAGAGATGCATAACAAAAACAGTTTGTTATCCCCTTTCTGATGCTGTGGTCCTTCGAGTTGGAAGACACAGGGGAAGACATGGTGTCACTGAAGACTAGCCAGCCTTGATCTCGGACAGGCCCAGGGGCACCTGCCAGCTGTGTTCTCCAGGGACAACTGGTTCTCCAAACTCAGTGGCTTAACAAGCTACAACCCAAACCACCACAGGGGGTTCTGCCCCACACCATCCTGACTTCTTCCTGACTTCTGGAGCTGGGCATCCTCTATTGATCTGCTGTGACTCACACAGTAGTGTGCCAGGAGGGTTCCATGTTAAGATTTAGGGACCGGGCCGGAGGTGGATCTGTCACTTTGCTCCAAGTTCCACTAGTCACATGTAATACCAAGAAAGACTAAGAAAGATGGTTTCAAGAGCTGGACACTAATGGCTCCCACCTATAATCCTAGCTACTCAGGGGGCTGAAATCTGAAGATGACAGTTTGAAGCCAGCCCAGGTGGGAAAGTTCATGAGATTCTGATCTCCAACGAACCTCCAGAAAACTGGAAGTGTTACTGTGGCTCAAAGTGGTAGAGTACTAGCCCCGAACGAACAAGCTCAGAGACAGCACCTAGGCCCTGAGTTCAAGCCCACGAC